>NW_016690406.1:623613-675636 GCF_001604755.1 Lepidothrix coronata | reverse complement strand
TAGACATTGATGAAGTAGTTCATATGGAGTTACATTAAAAATTTGTCATAAATAGCAGAATAAGGGCAGATGTTTGATATGCAGTGAGTCTTCTTTTTGATGTTTCTTATGCTGAGTCAGGCTGAAATGAAAGGGATCAAAGGAAAGCATCAGAAAATAGAGGTGACATAGAACTTGACAAAGGCAAAGTTTGGAAAATAAGTCTGAACTGCAAATAATAAAGCTGATATTCCTTCTGACCTTGCAGGAAAGCAGACAGCTTCATATTAGTGATACATTCATATCTCTTCTGAGATGGTATTGAGCTTATTCACAAGGAAGTACTCATCAGCTGTTTCTCCACAAACTTCTTTGGAATTTACCACTGAAAATGAGGCTTGTTAAGCAAGATTTCTTCCTTGTTATAGATTTCTCTTCCTTGTCACAGATTTCTAAGACAGAACTATCTTTAAAATAGGAAATACTTATTTCTCATCAAACTGTTCATTTGTTTCTCATCATACTGTTCTTCTAACAAAAAATTCTGCCCTATCTGAAGTCATGCTGCCTTATCAGAGATGCTTCATTTTTGAGCTCCACTTTGTTCTCTGTGTCTTTATATTTTAATGAAAGTTCTTTCTAATAAGCGACTGACTTCTCCCAGAGGAGTTCTTTGAACTGTTCCCAGCTCATGTTATCCAATGCTGCACAAATCTTCTCATAGTGACAAAATTTAACAAACAAGCAGAGAAAATTAAAATCATGAGCAGGTAAGCCCATGGAGAGAAGAGCCAGTCCAATTGGAAAAATCAAATTTGAAGGAAGTTTCTAGCATCCCAGTGTGACAGTGTTGTGCACTTTGTGCTCTATGGGTATATGAAGCTGATTGGAGTAGGTCTCGTATTCAAAAGTTAGAAGGAAACAGTGTGAGTTCAACTCTGATGACCAGTTCTCACATTTAAGGGCTTTAAATAAAAATTTAGGATTTTAGTGTTAGATGTTAATTTTGTTTCAAAATCTTGCCCTAAATCTTATAGAAAAATAAGGAGAAAGTTCCAGACTTTTTTGCTTGCCTAGAGTCAGTGGTATAGGGAATTTGTTTTGAAACCACATTGTGGTTTTCAGTGGGGTTTGCTTTGCTTTGAGGTTTTGTTTGTTTTTGAGGCAAAGAAGATCTTAGTAAGAGAACTGTCTCCCCAGAGATCACTGCACCAACACATTTAATCTCTAGGATTACGTTGCTTTGTCAATTGTCAGAGTGCTTTGAGGTTGACACATTTACCTCATTTGAGGCATTATCCTATGAAGAGTTACAAAAATATTGGTGAAGGGAAAGTGGCAGTAAGTTGAACGTTTCCAATCCCTACTTTTTTTCACAAAGCACCCTGCCATTAGCCTGTTAATATCAGGCTTCCAATTAAAGCTCTGTATGATAGTACTGAGAGACCTGAGAAACGAGCACAACAGAGTCCTGAGTATACAAGTTAAAGTAAATGCACAAGCACACACTACAGACATGTGAAAAATATCAGGTTTGACACCTCTCAGCATGTGTAGGTAGTAAGCAATGCAAATTCAGAAATGTTCTTTCACTAGCCAAGTACAGTAACTGTAGCCAGAAAAAGTATGCAAAGAAGAACATGAAAGAAAAACTTTCTTTCAAAGAAAGTATGCCATGACTCAGAAAACAAGATTTTGGTCATATCTGGCATTAACATAATGCCAATAAGCAAAAATTAATTCAGCAGTAGTCCCAGAAAAAATACTCGCTGTACAAACAGGAAACAAAGCACCAAACACATAATTTGGCAGTGGTTGAAATGTGTGAAGACGTGCTCAGTGCTGTGGAAGAGAGGATAGCAAACTTGCCAAGCTAAATTTAAACTAAACAGTGGACGAACTATCACTCTGCCAGGGAAAGCCAAACTGCAATGCCAAGGAAAATTTAAAGGTTAAAATATCAGGGAATATAGCGATTACTGAGAAATATGTTTTGATTGACGGATGTATTTATTTACAGTTAAACTTGCTAAACAAGTGGCAAGTGATGACCTCGGTAGAACTACAGACAAAACAATTGCTACTGAAAGAGCATGCGTGCAATTTTGGCTTTTCTCTAGCAAAGCTGCAGAAAAACTTAATGTTTTGGAAAGAAAACAAGTAACAACTTTTGGATAAGTTACTCCAAGAATTAAACTGCTTGTGTCACTCAGTCCAGAAGAGCTTTATGAAATTCTTTTTGAAGAAAAAGAAAAACCTACAATAACCTGTATTTCTAAAGTAAGAGAAAAAGTTAGGCAAATAGACAGAATCCTTGTCCTGAAGTACATAAAGCCCAGTAACCAACGGGCCAGTAAGCCTTGCCTCAATCCCTGGCAAAGTAATGGAGCGCCTCATTCTGGAGGCCATCTCTTTTCACATGGATGAGAAGGAGGAGATCAGGAGTAGTCAGCATGGATTCACTAAAGGTAAATCATGCTTGACCAACCTGATTGCCTTCTACAATGAAGCAACTACCTGTATGGATGAGGGGAGAGCAGTGGGTATTGTCTACCTCAGCTTTAGCAAGGCTTTCAACACTGTCTCTCACATCCTCATAGGCAAACTCAGGAAGTGTGGAGTGGGTGAGTGGAGAATGAGGTGGATTGAGAACCGGCTGAATGTCAGTGCCCTATGGCACAGACTCTAGTTGGAGGTCACTAGTGGTGTCCCCCAAGGTTCAATACTGGGCCCAGTATTGTTTCAGTTATTCATCAATGTCTTGGATGAAGGGACAGATGCCTTCTCAGCAAGTTCACTGACAACAGAAATCAGGGAGGAGTGGCTGATACCCCAGAGGGCTGTGCAGCCCTTCAGAAGGACCTCAACATGATCCAACAGGAGAGATGGGCAGAGAGGAACCAACTGAAATTCAGCAAAGGCAAATGCAGGGTCCTCCACCTGGGGAAGAATAACCTCAGGCACTGGTACAGGCTGAGAGCTGACCTCCAGAAAGCAGCTCTGCAGAGAAGGACCTGGGGGTCCTGGTGGACAACAAGCTGTCCTTGAGTTAGCAGTGCTCTTGTGGCCAAGAAGGCCGATGGTATCCTGGAGTGTATTAGGAAGAGCACTGCCAGCAGGTTGAGGGAGGTGATCCTGCCTCTCTACTCAGCCCTAGTGAGGCTGCATCTGGAGTGCTGTGTCCAATCCTGGGCTCCTCAGTATGGAGAGACATGTATAAAATGTCAGTGTCTGTAAGTATCTGAAGGGGGGTTGTCAGGAGGATGGAACTAGGTCCTTCTTCTTGGTGCCAAGTAAGAGGAGAAGAGACAAAGGGCAGAACCTGATGCACAGGAATTTCCACCTGAATATGAGGAAGAGCTTCTTTACTGTGCGGGTGACCATGTACTGGAACAGACTGATCAGAGAGGTTGTGGAGTCTCCCTCACTGCAGTTATTCAAGACCTGTCAATGCAATCCTGTGCAATGTGCTCTGGGATGAACCTGCTTGAGCTGTGAGGTTGGACCAGGTGACCCACTGTGGTTCCTTCCAATCTTACCCAATATGTGATTCTGTGAAAACTCAGCCAAGATGCTTGGTTGCCTACATTCAAACAATTTAAACAAAACACCCTCAAGAATTGACTGCCAGATGCACGCAACAAAAGGAATATCATCTGATTGGGATAAAAGTCATGATTTTCTTACAATTTGGTACCAAGAATAAATATCAGCAGTTTAGATAGAGTGCTCCCTACTGTGGTAAGAACATTAGTAAGAGAACAGAGGGACTGAGAATGCTCCTGAGGACCTGACTGGGGGAACACATGAAGCCTCACAGCACAGTAGCTGTTATATTAGAATGTCATCTACCAGGAAAATTTGTATGACTGTGAAGACAACTGGTTGAATTATTCTTGTGTCTTCTAGAAGCAGCCAACAAAGCTAAACTAAAATGTTTGAGGAGTAAGTGCAACAGCATGAATGGCAGACCTGCTCATCTCAAAGGTCTATGATACAAGGCTGGAAAAGTCCCCACAAAAAAGCCCATGCCTGTAGCTCTCATCATATGCTGCCTGCCCAACAGAAGAATTTGAGAACCAAAGGCATCTATGTTCTCAGTCCAACAGAACTAGAAGTAAATATCCATCGAGTCACCTCTGAGCTAATTTCCAGGCAGAAGCCATGGAGAAACTGTGAGTAAGCAAAGAAGTGGGATAAACTTTACTGGTGTTCACACTCACTCTTCTGGGTGGAGAAAAGAGAAGCCTCATCTTCTCAAGTATCCCAAACTCTCACTATGGATTGAGTGCTCAATATAGCATCACTTATGAAGACACTGAAACCTTCAATAAGTCTTATGTCAGAGAGTTCAGGAGCTGATTGCAACATGTATCAGAGTGTCCAGAATGAGAAGAATGCCTTTGGGCAGAGACAGATGCTGTTTACTATGAAAATATGACTGTGATAGAGATCAGGAACTTGATGTCCAGTGGAATATATGGATGGGAACAAGATGCAAAAAGAGACAACGAAAATACGCAACTTCCAAATGTACAATGGAGCGAAGTGGCAAGGGTGAGTGGCTTGACTGAGAGAAAATGCACTGAAGTAGAACGTAGACATTTTAACTAGGGCTATACAGAGCTGACCTACTCTTTGCTGCCCAGCACGGAAGGCCAGACACCCTACAATAATTTATCCACTTCTTTATCATTGCAGATTTTTTCTGCTAACTATACAAACATTCTTATTGCAGGCAGTTTCTTAGTGTGCTGAGAACTGAGTGAACTCCTGAACTCCCAAGTGATGACTGACATCCATGAAGTGATAAGGCATTTCATCAGGCACAACCTGCTATCTCATTCCACCACCTCACAACCAACAGCATTCTAATCATATATTAGTACTTAAAATTATAAATACACTATCTGTGTCCTTCAGTGTGGTCTTAGGTTTACTGTAAGTACTATGACTGGTATGAGAAACAGGCAAGAGAGCCAGGTAAAGGTTGAAACTATACTTGTAAGCAAGAGACTATATGAAGTCATAATCAAAATGCCTCATCAGGATTATTTGCTGAATATAAAAGAGGCAGCTTTACTAAGAATTGAGGAGATCTCTTTGGGGTTGGGAGCTTCCTGTGTTGGCAGTTCCTTGTTGTGTCTCAAGGAATGTTGGTCACAGGAGGCACTAAGCTCTTCAGCATTCAGAGCACAGCAGCATCCAGCCCTCACCTAACCTGTCCCTGGGCGAAAAGGTATTGGCTTTGATGAGATAAACCCTTGTCATGTAAGGGAGGAAAGGATTGGCACTGGGACTGCAAATGTGGTAATTTACCTGCTACAAGCACAAAGCCTGAAGAGTAGATGTAACACAGGCAGAGTGCCCTCAGCTAGGGGCTGGTCAGAGAGGAAGGAAACGCAAACCAACTAGGTGACCACAGTGACCAGCTCAGTTCTGCCATCCCAGCAGAACAAATTGCAAAGCCATCTCCTCTCTTCTTCCTGAAGGGTGGAGCTCTTTTCACTGTCCTGATGTTTTTTTCCTTTTCTTCTTTTTTTCCAAACCTTTTAATATACCAAGTATGGAACTCTAAAGACAACAGTTTCCACAGCAGCAAAGAGGTGGTGAGTCATGTAACAAAATAAGGTAGCAGCAGCAAATATGAGTGTTGGTGCAGGTGTTTATATATGTTTAGAAAGAGAGAGGTTTTGTAGGGCCTGTGGAAGGATATTAACCATTTGAATTACAGCATTTGAACTTGGGCTTGATAATTCAGACTGTGATTGTGGAAATAGTAAAGAGGAGTTTCTAGGGTATTTTAATCAATATAAGCTTAACCATATGTATGAGTTAATGAAACCCTGGTCTGATGAACAGCAGAGGGATTCCAGGAACACTTAAAAACTTGCTGTCATGGTTTCACTTGCCATATGCAGCACTGGTTCATGTCAAGAAAAGAGAGCAGCTAAGCCTTTATTCTCCAGTGTTTCTTCTAGTATGTCTATAACAGTAACCTTGAGCTCATGGCCAGCCTTCACAAAAAGGCTACAGGAAAACAGATGGTGAATCATCGTAGTAGTATGTTCAGGGAATGATTTCACATTTCCTGTACAAGTAGCAACACCACCTAAAATTTAGCCAATTATTGGCTTTCTCTTTATATACTGAGATATGAAATATAAAAGACATTAATCTGTGTATTCGGTGCATCCTAATATAGCAATCTGAATAATGGAGCAGAGGTATTGTAATTTTTATTCTCTTTTCTTCAGGAAGTCTCTAGTCGACCATTTCTTAAAAGTGGAAAATTCAGAGCTCCCAAGTGCTCCATGATCTAAACAAGACCAACTGCTGTTATGAATGGAAGCCTTCCATAAAGAATAACCCCACACTTTTCTGTCTCTGTTGGTACCTGAGGCTTGAGACAATACCAGCATGAGTCTTCAAGCTGTTTATGATGTTGTAGGTGAAAGTAGTAGGTTGGGACAAAAGGTGAAAGGAGAGAGGTATGAGGTGGCAAGTGTAGAAGCAAGAAAATCTTTTAGCAATTGGAAAAAAAGGAAAATGAAGCCTAAACAATGGGGAAATGAGAAGCTAATTCAGACATGGCATAGCAGACTACACAGTTAGGCAGCACTGGAATATACTGTGGTCTAGAGTTGTCAGAGTTGAAATGTACTTGCAAAGGTAAAATAATAATTTTATGTGCTCCTGATCTGTATTATGCCTTCTCCACCCAGGCCATCCCTTCCTCTGTCTCCCAAGAGGATCTACGAACACACCTCTGTTTACATTACCTTTACAATCAGAAAAGAAAAATGTAATTTTGCTCTGTTGAGGACTGCCTGTGACTTTAAACAACAGACTTCAAAACACTGACACATCAAAACAAGTATTTTAGTGGGCTTCAGAGTCTGGATGAGTATCATAAATCTTGGTATCATGGGTCTTTCAAGTTTGCCTCCAACAGGGGTTCCTGTTAAATGGACACAGACATTTATGTTGGTCGTTCCTTTTCAGGGAACTCAGGGGCATTTCAGGAACTCGTTTGGGATATCAGAGTGTATGTTCATCTCCATGTGTGTGTGTTCTCTGGGTCTCCTATTGGATAAAATAGCCAAAACTCTTGGTGGATCTCATAGACTAAGCAGCTCGAGAGGGTGTCAGTATCTAAATAAGACACCTTTATTCAGCTTGTTCCCATTTTAAGTGGTCTTTAATCCTGGTGATACAGACATATATCCTCTCTTTTAAGTGGGAATTGTCACCAGGGCTCTAGAATAAAAGCCAGCTGTCTCAGGGTGCTCAGCTGATGGTATATGCCTCTTTTTCACTACAGGCAGCGCTCAATGGGGTTCCAAGGAGATGCACTTTTCCCTGGTTTGTACCAACAGCAATGCCTCCAGGTGGAGATGGCAGCAGGTTTCCGCACTGCCAGGGCATGCTGTGTTTCTGATTCCTGGCTATCTGTGGCCAAGGGACATTGATTGCAGTCTTGAAAACCTTTTTGGAGTCATGGCCCCATTGTCCTGACAGATGCAGTAGGTTATGTGAGGCCCACCAGAAGAACCTCTCTGTTCCTGAGCGAGCCTGTCCCTCGGGCAGCAGGACAGCTGCTTGCTCTACAGCAAAGGGGGCAAAACAAACTAGGGAATGGACACTTCTGAAGGCCTCAGCATAAGAGATAGTGTCGCTAACACCTGGGAAGACTGTTAAAGCCAGAAAGCCTTGAAATTTCCAGTGACAAGAGAAGGAGGCAGCCAGGGCCTGTACCCATCTGCAGTGACTGCACAACAAGGGGACACCTGCACCCCATATCCCTTCTGTGGATTGCATCTCCTCTCTCCACGGCCTGTGGCAGGGATGTGTGAAGGGTTGCAGTTCTGGGTTTCATGTGTAATGAACAGAGCTTGAGCGGTGACAGATCCTCACGAGGGCTGGATGGAGGCAGCCATGAGGATGGAAAGGCAGCCTGCTGGGGTAGTGTAGCTCTTCTCCAGCACATGGCCCACAATGTTTACCCTACATCCAGCAATGCTAAATAGGAAGAAGCTACTGCTCCCTCAGCATATCACATTACCCCCCTGTTTCAACTATCCATCATTTCTGACTTGTATCAGCTCTGCCTCCTTTCCTCCAGCAGAGTTATACATATGGACCATGAGGTCCACTCCTTCATGGGAGAACTCCAAGAAAGTGTGCAGAATGGGAACATCATATGTAGAAACAGCTTCCAGGGGGAAGGTCCCCCACAATCAGTTCAGGAGACAGCACCTGCTGAGACTCTGCTGGGAAAAACCTGTGACAGCAAAAGTCGGAGAGAGGTGGCCTTTCTCCTTTGTCACCTGAGAGAGGTGTGTGTGTGACTGACTATTGACAACAAAAGCAGGCACTGACTTTGAGAGGGTGCTGCAGGCTGGAGACATCCAGCTTCACTATTCAGAAACGCCACCATCAAGATGAGACCGGTGCAGAACAGCAGTGAAGCTCAAGGAGATACATACTGGACATCCACAAACCAGAAGCCACTTTTAAAACTCCTTTAGGGGGTGTCTTAGAAACTGGAAATAATAATAATGTTGTCTTTCCTCATCAAAGTCTGACTGGGCTGTATCAGCAGTAAAGTATGTGCAGACCTTCCATGCGAGTCAATATTAAACAAGACTGTTTGCTTATTATATTGCTATGTTAACTCTGTAACTGGTTATGTCACAACAAATCATGTGGCAGTCTTAGGGTTATTTTTCTTCCTCCTGAGAGGTAACGTGGAGTTTTTTTTCCCTTTAGAACTGATTTTCTCTTCTAAATCTGACTACCCAAACAGTCATTCTGTATCCTGCAGTTTCCTTAGTCCTACAAACCAGTCTTTGGAAGGGCAGATCCAGTATTGCAAGAAAGCTTCCCCTGCCCCTTATAGGAAGCATCATTCCTTCTGCTGGTACTGAGCAGAGACCTCTTCTTGTGGTTAGTGGTGACATCCACAGAGGTGTCTGGGTATTTCATTTGAGGAAGAACAGACTCTATGAGGTGAAGGACGGCCCAGCTTCTACAAGAAGATCTGACATCTTGAACTGTGTTAGGTAAACTTCGTTAAAAACTGTAGAGTCCTTAGAAATTTCTTCTCCCCTTCAACTGAAGACTTTTCCCTAATATTGTCTTTCAACAACAAGTCCAAGAGCATGAAGTAATATCATCCCTGAAGGCCAGCTGGTTTGGTGGTACATGCCAAAGGAACTCTGTTTTCAACAGAGCTGAAGAAATAGGCCTCCAACAGTACAGATCGATTGCCCCACACAAGTGACCCGAGGCTCAAAGTAAGTTTATCGCACCTGCAGTTTTGGACAGACAGTAATCTGCATAGCTGAGTTTGATGAGATGATATCCAACAGCCTCATGTGCTGCCTCCCGTCACCAGTGAGAAGTGGAGCTCAAACAGGTAACATGCAAAATGCACATGAAGGGGTGGGATCAGGGAATTCATTTTGTTTCCCTAAACAGTAATAAAAAATGCCCTCCTGATCTCAGTGCATTTGACATAATATAGTAAGAACGTGATTAGCACTTAATACTGTTTAATAAATATGCCCATTAACTTAGGCAACAGTAACCAGTACTTGCACAGATAAATAACAAACTTGACCAGTCAGTGGTGTGAAACAATCACAGGGAAGCAATACATTAATTCTGCTTCCCACTTTAAGGCTGAATTTGGACATCCCTCCCTAATACCCTGCAGAAGTCTTCTTCAAACACTGCAAATATATTTGGCTATGAAAGGAGTCTCTATTTCTTTATTTCATATTTGTTGCTAAATGGGGGGCAAAACCCCTCATCTGTTATTTGGGGAGACTGTGAGAATGGGAAGAATAGAATTAATTTGTGATCTGAAACTTTATAATGTGTTTTTTTGATCAGGTTTATAATTCATCAAGGCTTTGAAAGAAAAAGATTAAATGTCAGTTTTCAAATCCAAGTCATAGAGTAGACACTTTCGGCCCTTGGAGGAAGTTCCCAGGCTTGGGGACCCAAGGAATCCTGTAAAGCACCTGTAGAGGCTCCTCACAACTCCCTCTTGGTCCCCACTAAAGAACAGGGCTTGCCAAGCACCTGTCAGGGTTGGAGCTTGCTCTAACAGGGCATGTTGCTCAGCCAGGCCCCCCACAGTGTTTCAAAGCCTGTGTTCTTCTTTGCACTTCCACGGGATTGGTATCCACAGAGCCATTGATCACAGCACAACTGCCCTCCAGCATTCTCCTTCCTCAGACTTATATTCTTAAGGTCAGACACTGGCCAACAACAGCTCACATACACAGCAACCCCAAGCACAAATACAGGCTGGGTGGAGAATGGATAGAGAGAAGCCCTGAGGAGAAGGACTTGGGGGTGTTGGTGGGCAAGAAGGTTGACATGACCCATCAACGTGCACTTGCAACCCAGAAAGCCAAACATGTCCTGGGCTGCATCAAAAGAGCGTAGCCAGCAGGCCAAGGGAGGTAATTCTGCTCCTCTACTCCACTCTGGTGAGACCCCACATGGAGTACTGCATCCAGATCTGGGGTCCCAACATAAGAAGGAGGTGGAATGTTGGATCAAGTCCAGGGGAGGACAGTGAAGATGATCAGAGGTCTGGAGCAGCTCTCCTATGAAGACAGGCTGAGATGCTTGGGGTTGCTCTGTCTGGAGGAGAGTGGGCTATGGGGAGACCTTATATCACCTTTCAATACCTAAAAGGGGCTGACAAGAGGGATGGAGAGGGATATTTTTACAAGAATGTAGAGACAGGATGAGGGGGAATGGCTTTAAACTGAAAGAGGGCAGGTTTAGATCAGATATGGGGAAGAAATTCTTTACTGTGAGGGTGGTGAGGTTACCCAGAGAAGTTGTGGATGTCCCATCCCTGAAAGTGATGAAGACTGGATTGGATGGGGCTTGGAGCAACCTGATCTAGTAGAAGGTGTTCCTGCCTGTGGCAGGGGGGTTGGAACTGATGATCTTTAAGGTACTTTCTAACCCAAACCATTCTATGATTCAATGATTCTGTATGATTTGGCATTATTACTTGAGTAAATTAATAATTACTGAAGGGAGTTTCCAAAGGCAGAAGAATAAGCTGTGTAGCTCCTCCCAAGCCCCTCTGAGGTAGTGCAGGGAGCAACTGGGTGAGTGGTGTTCATGAGATTTGCTCAGTTCTGTTTCATTTGCCCTGTATCAAAGGCACCCAGTATATACTGTATCCTGAAAACTTGCTTGGCAAAGAGTGCCAGCAGCTGCACTAGGGCAGGACTCAGCAGAAGGAAGCCCATTAAATGAATTGCTGATGACCTTTGATTTGAGTACCAATATTTAGAAAGCAAATGTTTAAACCCATGCCATTAAGAAGGGAAGCACAACTTTGCCATGGGCAACTCAGGCAAGGGGTGCTGCTGAGGCAGTCCTGGGCAGTGCAGGGGAAGAAGGCAAACAGCCCTCTTCCCCTCCCCTTCCTCTCCCAGCAGAGCAGCCCACCCTGCCCATCATGCCCACACCAGGGAAGGGGCAGATATTTAGACCCCAACAAGGCAGGTGGCTGCTGCACCAAGAAGGGTGGGAGTTTTAGAGCTGTTTCAAGCCCAAAGGCAAAATAACTTTGGACATCCCTCCTGCTCACATTGCCTGAGACTGTACAAGTGGAGACTGTGCTACGAGAAGAACACCTTCCAATCCAGCTGCCTGCTGTGACCAGAGCTCAGCTGGCCCTGTGGGACTGGCCCCAGCTGCTGGCTACCTGGCTGGTACCCATATACTGATGGGACTTCATGAAATCAATTGATGTTGGTCAGGTGCAGCAATAGGCCAAGAGAGTATTTTTCCCTCAGAGTGGTGCAGAATTAGCTCAGCTGGTCAGTTTATAATTGGGTACTTGCACTTAACAGTATTCTTTCTGTTGGATTTTTATAGTTTTGTCTCTTCTTTTTTAAACATGAAAAATAATCAGTCTTAAAATAAAATAATTTTTTAAAAAATACCCTGGAAAGTGATCTATAAAAAGAGAAAATCCTTGCCAGGGGGATGCCACAGCAGCGAGCTCAAGCCACAGAAAGCCCAGTTGAAGGCTTCCCTTTTCCGCAGCTACTCAGAGGTTAACCAGGGTCTGTAAGCAAACAGCTTAAAGAAGGAGCCCGGCTTAGTGCCTGGTGTCTTGGGCTGTCCCGGAGACTACCACCCTAATGCCCTTCCAGCAGCCCCTCCCTCCCAAAGGTGATGCTGGGCAAACAGAGCCAGCCCTCGCCCTCTCCCCACGCAGCAAGGAGCCTTCTGCGGGGACGGACTGGACCCGAGCTGGGGCTCAGGGACATCGCAGAAGAGGGTGTTTCTCTTCAGACGGGCGCAGAGCCATGTATATATAAACCCTGGAGCAGCAGCCCGGGAAGATTGTTTAGCACAACCACACCTCGGCTCACTTGGCAGCACGGCGAGGCGCTGCCGGGAGTGCCGGCGGCTGAACCCCGAAGTACACGAGCGTGGAAGTGATCTGCCCATGGGCTCCCGCTGGCTGCTCGTACTGATGCTGCTTCAGGCAGGTGAGTACCACCTCTCGGTCCCTCTGCCTTGCCATGCCTCCCCCCTGTCTGGGGACAGCCTCTCCCCTTGCCGTCAGCTTTGCCTTTTTCACAGCAGGCACCTCGGTGTGATTTGGCCAAGTGAGAAAAAAAAAAAGTGTCACTGGACAATTTTCAACTTTACAGTGAGGAGCTGTGTAAGTGACCTGCCTGCCCACCTCACTTCCCAGCCCCAGCTATGGTTTGCATAGCTGGGGCTGTATGACACAGGCCATTTTCTTTTTTAATAGTTTTCTGCTACAGAGTTTTTAATGTCCGTGTTTCATAAAAATACCTTCTTTTTATACCAGTAACTATGGAGTAAGCAGTTTTCAATTCATCTGAATTTAAAATAATTTTTAAGAAGTCTGTTTATAAAAGCCATAAATGACATAAAGCCCCTACACACAGAGACAACAGTAAACTGGCAGGTCTGAGGTTATACCTGCAGTAGAGTTTCAAAATAAAAAGCAAAACTCTGCTTTAATCTAAAGGCTGCCAGTGTAAGAAGGACATAGAAAGTGTAAGTTGTCAGATCCACCTTTGCTCACCTCTCTGCAGGTATGTTCCTAGCCAAGGTGCTCCACTGCTCCATTAGTAGTATAACTAATGATTGGACATGCTTCTAGTGGGAAATGTGGCTAGATGCAGGCTACTGTGGAGATTCAGACTTTTTCAAGGCTTTCCTAGCTGTGTTGGCTTGGCTGCCCAGCATAGAAAAAGTAGTTTCAGTTCTTGGTCAAGTTATTAGCTGTGCACCTGAATATTAAAATGTACTTTCTGGGGCTGACCTCTCAGCTGCAGCAACCCGCTACTGGCTCAAAATCCAGGCAGCTTTCAAAGAACAGGAACATCAGAGGCTGCCTGAATGCCTCTTGCAGAACATGCAGCCCTAAGCACACTAATTGAGTCTTTTGGACTCAATTTCCTTTGGGGCTTTCACTCTACTTCATGAGCAGGTCTGCACTGTAATTACAGTTCCTTGATCCTCAGAGATATCCCCAAAAGAAGAATGGCCTTTCTTCTGGGTGAGGTACAGTTACCTTACATCATTTTCAGCCAGTGGCCAACAGACCAAGTCCAGCAGTCCTGGCTTAAAAGGCCAGTGAAAGATAGCCATAAAAAATTCAATCTGCTCGTCAGGAAGCCAGAGTGCCTACAAAGAAGTTTTTGTCTCCATTGGAACATTTTCAGGGTCTGCAAACTGCAACAGGTTAAAAAAGCATGATTTAGTTCCCCGAATCCAAAGCAGCTTACTGCTTGTGATTTCCCCTGAGGTGCCTGAGAGCTTGAGCCCCCTTCTAACTCTGAAGCCCTGCTGTTTAGACAAGGAAAATAAGTGGTCTTTTTAGTTTTGAGTAACACTCATATAATGTGTTTTTAGTACGCAACCTGAACACTCAAGTAGTGTTTAGGTGAGCAGCGCTGTTACTTTTTCAGGAATGTGCATTTAATCCCCGAGGAATGCCCCAGGAAGCAGAGGGAGGCTCTGCTGAAACCCCATGCCATGCCGGGGACAGCCCGAGGTGCGATCGCCAGGGTGAAAATGGTGGAGGACAGGGGTGAAAATAGTGGAGGACAGTGCCAGTTCCTGCTGGGGGCCTGGGCTGTGGAGAGGGAACAAAGTCCAGCTTTGTCCTTCATGAGGAGAGACCCTCGTTGTCCTCACTGGCACTTGGATTGGGCTCGGAGGGCAAGCTAGCCCAGAAGATGTGGGGAGAGGCCCAAGCAAGGGGATTAGAGGCTAGGTTTTAAAAGGAAAGCAACTGTTTTAATAATAGTATTGAGTCCTTGGGTGGTTTAGGGGATTAATTAGTCCATGTTTGCACAACACTTTGAAGAGGTCAAGCGTGCTGCAATAACCAGGGGCAGGTGGCAAAGCAACTTCAGTGTCAAGTTCCCAGCTCCCAGGCATCACTTCCCTCTCCATCCAAGCGTGCCACGAAGTCCCCTTGTTTCTTTTTGGAGTGGTTGTGCATGGGTAGGACGAGCACATGGGTTAGGCTGTTGGTCTGAGGGGTTTGATGCTACTGGTGAGTAGCTTTGCAATTCAGGACAGAGTAGAGCAAAGCGCACTTGGTCCTTCACAGTAAGCCCAGGCATAAAATACTCTTATTTGTCACTATTGTTAGCATGATAAGCATCAGCATTTGCAGCTGAGCATCACAGTGGTTTGAGTATTAGGGGCAGGGTACTCTTGGTTTCCATAACAATACTGCAGAGTCTGTGGTTTCCAAAAAAGTTGCAAATTAACATGTGAAATCACAACACCAAAAAGTTGTAACTCAGAAATCTCCAGACTGGCTTGGGTGGTAATTCAGACACTTCAGCTGACATAGAGCTCCTTTCTTTTTTTTTTTTCCCCCAAATTAATGTGGCCAACCTGTTATGACTTGAGTGGAACTTAATAACGGAAGTGGATGCAAGTGTTGCCAGCACTTCCAAAGTCTCAAAAGAAAGGTGATATATACATAGCTCTTGGCTAATGTAGGCACTCTGTGTATGTATCTACAGTTCATACTCTTGACAAAGTATGTACTGTACAGGCTCAGGGACTTGTAGCTATCCCTTAATGCAAACTAATAGTAGTCAGCTTTTTGCCACCTGGAGAATGGGTTAAAACATCCTGGATAGCAGATAACGTAAGAAATTTTGGGCAACACAGAAACCTCATTTTTTTCCAGAGAGCCTAGGTTAGGTCTGGTTGCGTGGTTGTACTCTGCTGCTTCTTGTCCCACTTGGGACCACAGCATAGCTGGAAAACTTTCCCAGGTTTGGAAGCTCTGGAGTGCAGTGAAGCCTAGCTGGCTCTGCATGGTGCCAGCACAGGCCCTGCAAAGCTTAGCAGCTTGAGCTTTGTGATGTGAAGAACCAGGCATGCTGCTCCTGGGTGCAATAGAGCTGCAATCACAGACTAATCGACTGGAAATAGTAAATCTTGCTTGAATTGAGCTCCCTTAGAAGTACCCTGCTTGGGTATTTCTGCATCCACCTCTTGGTCATCCCAGACCTCAGGCAAAGCCTCCTGCAGAGTCCCCCTTACCAGCTGAATGTCATGGCTAGTTAGATTGTTAGGGCTGCAACCAACTAACCAGTCAAAACCAAAACCATTTCCCTTTAAGGACTGTAGGAAAATCAGTGGCAGGTGAGTTTAATTCCTCTGTGTAGCCATGTCCTGTCTTTGCAGTTTGGGAAGGTGCTCTGGGAAAATCGCATTCACTGCACACTCGAGGAATCATTGAATTGGCTGGAGCTATATCATGTGGCACGGGACGGTCTCCCTTGGCATATATTGGCTATGGATGCTACTGTGGACTGGGAGGACGAGGCTGGCCTAAAGATAAAACAGACTGGTAAGAAAAACATCATCTATGTGTCCAGAAGCAGTGGCCTTCCCACCCTTCCCTGTTTGTACTACTGTGACTCCACGGACTCATTTCCTGCCTTGTGGAGAGGGAACTTAGTATATATGAACAGTACTGAGGATTTGTGGGTAAGGACCCACATATCACTTGGGATTTGAATGAGGGTTTAGCCTCCTTTTGGATGAGACCAAAGCTCTTGGGACCTTGTGCTATGTGGGGTAGAAGGCAAAGGGGAAACCAGGATTTAATTTCCTGAAATAGCTGAATATGTATTCATAGAGAGCAAACTCTGCCTGACAAAAAGAGAGTGATCCAAGGTATTTGGAAGGTTATTTAACCCAGGTCCTTAAAATGTCAGCAATGGGAATATCACTGTTTATTCTCTTGAATAAATCCAGATTGTTGCAAGGAGGAATCAATCAAACCTGTTGCCTTCATTGCCTGTTAGTTCACACTGAATCAGGGAAAAACAACAAGGGGGAGCATGGTGTTATTTCCCCTTTTCTTCATTAGTGGGGGGAGATGATGTGCTTGTTATTCCCAAGACTACAAGCAATGTGTCTAGGAAATGTTGTAATCAGGTTTCTTTCGTGTACTTAGTGATTAGCATACATGTAAAGCTTGAGCACAGTGGACTCTCCTGTGCTCTGAACCTGTTATTTGCAGTCTCATCCAGTTTGAAATATCAAAGGCAGAGCACACAAGTCTGTCTTTGCCTAGTCAACACACTAGGCCTTACTGATAAGCAAGCCCTGCTTTTAGCAGTGGTGAAGGCAGTCTGCAGCTCACTGGAAAGAAAACTGAGCTTTCCAGAATACCCTGCTGCTGGAGACATTTCACATTGCTACAAAATTTTGCTGAATTGCCAGGTAAGAAAAAGGGAGAGAAAAAAAAGGAAGAAAAGATGTCAAGGTTAAAGACCAGCTCCTCTGTGGGCATGAAAAAGAAGTTGTCCCTTAAAACTAATGGAGCTGCCTTCATTAACGCAGTGAGATGTTATTCTCCCAAAGCCATCTCATCATGCCCCTTTTTTTTATCCGTGAAATATTTCTATGAACAGTCACTATGGGGCTCAGAAATGATGAGTAACTACCTACAAAGGGTCATAGCTTTCAGGTGTATAGGTTTCTTTTAACTTTCAGTAATATCTCTTGATCTGCTTATCACCATCTACAGCAGTGGATGTGAAGTGTCTAATTATTTCTGTTACCCTTTACCAGTTCTCATAATAAAGCCTTTAAAGTAAAACATGACTTCATTAATTTAGAGTACTGCTTTTATTGAAGGGCTGAGCAGAGGGACCTAAAAGCTGTTTTCCATAGAGGCTGAGTGACCTCCAAGTTTATGTGACTCCAGGAGATGCAAATAGTCAGCACTCCTAAAAAACAGAGAGTAAAATATGGCCACATATTCAGCAGCCAGTGTTTCTGCTGTTGTTTGAATCCCATTGGATATGGATTTTATCCTAAAAGCAGAAAATGAGACTTTGCAACTGGAAATGCCTCAAAATACCAGATAGTTTGTAAAAGGGAAGCTTGATCCTTTAAGTACAGTCATTATTATTCCTTAGCTGCAATGCTTGGCTGCAATAGAAAAACTGGGAGGTTTTATTTAGCTGGGAAGAACCAGCAATGCCCCACTAGATTTAGCCCTAAAATATTCTATTTTCTGTTTGTTAGAGAAATATTGATATCTGTTACAGAGAATGCTGCAAAGATCAGTGTGGTTGAGTACTCCATGCCTGTGAAAGTGTCCACTTACTTTCCGTATTTGCCATTCTAAAAAAGAAGGAAGCAGAGTGGCAAAAACTACTGACCATGAATGACAAACACTGTCTGAAATTACCCCCTCTCTTGACATTCTAGGTTTGTTACCGAGACCCTTACAAAAGGAGTAATTTTCTTGTGAGTAACTCAGTCAATCTGTCTAGACAGGGCTAGAATGCTTCTAAGCACCTCTCTTTTATTTGAAAAGAAAAAAGCCACTAAGTGAGCAATCCTTTTACAAGGTTTATTCCATGCACTGACTTTGATGTGGTGTTGTCAGTAATTACCTTTTCCCTTTTGTTCCACTCTTACAGTCTCACCACTTCAGGACATAATGGCATCTCTTCCACATCGTAAATGGATTATTTTTTTTTCTCCTTCTCCTTTCTGGTTCCCTGGGTTGCTGCAGCACCTATTTTGTAAAGCGGGACCTGGAGGGTGCTCAGTGTTTCCCTGAAAACACCAATGCCATGAGAGGCAGAGTGGCATATATGACTCATCTAAGTCATAGGATCATTAAGGTTGAAGAAGATCATTGAGTCCAACCTTTAAGTCCTGGAAAACGCATAGGAAGGAGAACGATTTCTCCCTCTGTTGCAAAGTGCAAAAGAAAAAGCCACACAGCAGTGATGGGGCTGTTAACATGACAAACACAATGTGACAAATTCTTAATTTATTGGCTTTTACTCCACAGCAGGGGTCTGGCCGGCTGATCCCTGGGGACCAGCCGGAGCTGTCTGTAGCCATTAGGGCTGTCTCATAGCCCAGAGGTGATGAACAGGTTGTTTACTATCTAGATGACACAGTTGTATTTGTTCTCCATACCTGTTGACCAGTGCTCTGCCATGATGTTGGCCGGCTCTGTTTGTGTTGGTGTTACCAGGTTATTAAAAGCTTAACACCACTCTGACCCAGGTGCAGCAAAAGGCATTTCCAGACAGGAGGGGACTATCTGAAGGTGGCAAAGGACAGCAAAAGGCTTCCTCAGTCTTTGCTCCCTGGCATCTCATCACATCTGAAACAGATGTTTGTAAAATATGAGCCAAAGTCTTCTCACTTTGAGTTGGTGTAAGCTACATGTCACCCTGCTGCAGCTATGGGTGTCATCAGGAGGAACTCCTGTAAGGGGAAACAGAACTGTGTCCCAAATCCTGTGGTCCTGCAGAATTTATGCAATTCTTCCTGGTTTTGCCAAGCCAGATAAGGAGCAGTGAGTTCTCACAGCTAACTTGCTCACCGCTCTAGTGCTTATTTGCTTGTCCCTGCATGATTCCCAGACCATCTTTTTACTCCAGCAATATCTGTTCTCTCTTCTCCTACCTCTTTTTTTGTTTGTACCCTCTGGCTATCCATGAAGAACAGTTTCTTTCCCTTGGCATAGGCTCTTAACACCTTCCTTTGCCCCATCTACCTTCATGTTGTTCTTCCTCCCTACGTACCTCCATCGCTGACACCAACTTTCCCAATTTGCCTCTTGGTTTACTCCCCAGACCTCACAAACCCTGTGATTTCTACAGCTGGCACTCTGCCTCAGCTCAGCCTGACTGTGGCTCTCCACCATGGCCTCCTGTGCACTGTGTCCCATATATGAGACACCGATGATGGGCCTGTTCTGCTCTCTGTCATCCCCCTGAGGATGGATTAGGCTTTGCTGAAGCTTCAGGTCTTAGCCAGGATGCCCTGGGCTACAGCAAATCCTCCAGATGACACATACCCCAGTTGTAGCTCAGTGCCTTAATCCATCCCTGCCATATTTTATGACACATTGCATATGGACTCAAATGTTGGAGAAAGCCGAGACTTTCACACTTTCCACAAGGCTGTAAATTCTTCTCTCCTTTAGCCTTTCATGTCTAACCTCTTCAGGACAAGCCTAGGAGGCAAGTGTTACCAGACCAACAAAGGTCTGACCCACAGCCTGCTACTCTTGTCATGTCCAATGGAACTGGTTCCATAGGCTGGGTAAGGTCTTCTCAATTATAGCAATTGCTGTAACTCCTCATGGGAAAACTTCTAGATATGTATGTCCCATAGGGCTTAGTCCCTTTCCAAAGTCCTTTGAGGAGCTGGCATGGAAGATACTAGTCTGCTACAATTAACTTACATTTCTACGTTTCACAATGCAGTGAGCAGTCTGGTTGTAATCTTCACACAGCTTTCATCTTCCGAGGTAGAGAAAAAAAAGCATTTAGCTCACAGACTCATCTGTGGGATGAAATTGCTACTTTTAACCACTAAATTGGGACCTCAGTCAGTAGGGAAAGCAGACTGAACTAAATACAGCCTCCATATAATCACAGGGGTTACATGAAGGCTGAATTTGATCTGTTGTCTCTTTCACCTGATTCACCTGATCTGGTTCCAGGGATTTTATTAGAATTTGCATCAGTGGTGAATTTTCTTTGCAGTTCCAAAATTGGTGGGTTTTTTGTTTGTTTGGTTGGTTCGTTTGGTTTGGTTTGTTTTTTTCTCCTGGGCTTTATCACCTCACAGAGCCCACCACCCCTCATATCCATAAACAAATTCCTAAAAGGGCAAAATCCTCCTGTAGCAGAGGGTAATGAAGTTCCTGATGCTCCTAAACTCTCGAATAAGGTACCGGCAGCTCCCAACACATCCCTAGAGAAGCCCTATTTCCTGAACAAGAAATCCTTATCCTTCTCGCAGTGTTTTTCCACTTTTCCACAGGGACATAATGATGGATCCCAGACTTTTATTAACTTTTCAGGTACATTGGCTTCAGGTGTTGAAGATAATCAAGATCTTCAACTGTGTTTGGTAATCTACAAGCAGCCAGCACAGCCATGCTCCCTTTTGGTCAGTTCACCAACCTCTTGAACTGATTCACATTCACAACTCCAGAGCTTCTCTAAAAGCTGTCCACTCATCATTTACCCCTAAACCCAGCCTGTCTCAATTCCTCCTGCTTAGTAGAGTAGTTTCTCTGTAGAGTCAGAGCAATTGTGCAGGGATGGCTTCTGGAAATACAGATCGCTCCCATCTGCCTTCAGCCTCTGACTTAGCATCTTTGTTGAAACAACCTTTGTTATTCAGCAGAGAACCTCTTTAAGTGCTGAATCTTTTCTTGGTTTATTTTGAGTCCCTAAACTACCAGAATAAAATTCAAGTGGGGTCAAGTTTTATATAAATTCTGAAGTAATTGACAGTGAGAGTTATCTCACTTCCTAGTCTGTAGGACAGATGTCATCAGCTGAGCTATTCACCCTCATCCCCCTCTATGGTCAGCAAAATGCAATTGCACTTTCAAATACCATGGTTTTCACCTATGTTAGATCTCTGCAGCATGAAAATGTGAACTGTGCCCCAGATATGCATAGAGAGAGCATTTAAGGATCTGAAGTTAACTGATACAAATTTAACCATTGAGACTGATGACAGCCAGCCCTCAGAAAATGGATTGGCCAAAGAGCATGTGGCAGGTCCAGGTGAACTGAAGAGATGAAGCTTCTTGGTGATATTAAGGAAGGCAAAAAACTTCCTTTCAGTGACATTACCATGTCTTGACCATATGTGCCTTTTTGAGGGCAGAAGCTCAAAGGAAGAAGCACAGTGGTGATGGGAGCAAATATGGCATTAATGAGCTCCTGAGAGATGTGAACCTTCACACAGATGTCAGGATACTTGGTTCGTCAGCAGATGATTTACCGACAGCCAGGGGCAAACGGTGCTGTCATGAGCTGTGTGTGAGCTGAGCCGTCCTGGAGTATATGCAAACATGCAGGATGCAGGAGGACACCCAGACTCTACCTTTTATTCTCTCCCAGGTGCTGCCACATGCACGACTGCTGCTACGACAAGGCAGAGAAGGCAGGCTGCAGCCCCAAGGTGCAGCGCTACCGGTGGGCGTGTGAGCAGAACACCGTGCAGTGCGGTAAGGAAATGTTTGCTCCTGTTGGGTGTGTTTCTCTCCCTCTGCAGGCACTAGGCTGACCAAAGAGCTTTGTGGGCCCCAGAGGCAGGTCTGTATATGCTGAGCTGCTCTCAAAGCTGCTTTAGGAAACGTCTATTCTCTACCAAGATCTCTGCCCATCTCTGGATTGATAGGCTTGCCAAGAGTCCCCAGCTAGAGCTGGGAGGAAAGCTGGAGCCCCAGCACCACCCATTCCAGATAACCTGAGTGGTCTCCAGGCTGAAGAGTGAGAGTTGGGGTGTCCACAAGCCATCTCATTTTGGCAGGGGTGCAGATGCCTCTCTGTAGACCTACTCACTGGCATTAAGCATTGCCTGCTCCTCACTGACCTCTTTCCACAGCTGTGCAATGATCTACAGGGGTGCTCTTCCCATTGCAGTTTTGGCCCTCCCTCCAACAGGACTGTTCATTTTTTTACTTACCCTTATGTGCTGCTAGAGAAGAGCCATGCTGTTTTGCATGGCTGCAAGACAGGTTAAACAGGGTGCCAGCCTGCATCTCTGCCTCATGTGGGGCTCCAGCCTAAAATCCCAGGGTTCCAGCAGGGATTTTGAAGCTTGTAGAATCAAATGCTCTTCAGTGCTGCAGGCATACAGCGAGTGTAGGCTGTGCTGAGCTCTACAGCTGGTACCCAGTCAAGAAGGTTTGAATTACACAATCACAGCCCGTCAGTGTCTTGCAGAGTTTGTTTTGACATGCACCAGATGACTTGAGTCTTAGTATTTGTCACTTCTAAGTCTTCAAGAAGTCCCTGGTGGTAAAATCCATTGTAGAACACTTTGAAAGTTTGAAAAGAAACACATGAGAGTAAAACTTGTCCCCATAATCATCAAAGGTACTTGCTCAAACATTAAAAGATAACTTATCAGAAGACCATATTCTATTGGTGCAATCCTCAGCCTCGCCAGCAGCTGAAAACATGCCAGGAGGTATGGGATGGGGCACAGCACATCTGCAGTTGCTCTTTTCCAAGTGCCGGAACAACCTATTAAATACAAAGTGCTGGCTAAGGAATATACCACTTTAATGTATAACTGCTCTCCCTCCTGCTTACCCACATTTCCATAACTGAGTGATACCCTCTGCAAGTCATCTTTAAATGAAAAAAAAAATCCTGTTTCTTTTTGCCATGAGGGAACAAGTTGTGAATATGAGATGTATCGCTGAGTCCATGAGACATGTGCAGAGTCTGTCCCATAGGAGTGCAGTGGGCTGCAGTTGCTCTGACTTGGCTAACAAGCATTAGTTAAACAAATGCTATTAATTCCCTAACTGACGACCAGGCAAGACCTGAGATGCATCCATGAGGGCTTGTTCTCCACAAACCCTCAGCAGGTTTCACTTCCCCTGATATACCCCATGGGGACGAACAATAGAAATGTGTTCGGAAGGCATATTTCCTACCCCAAGCTACAGCACAGCAGGTGTTACTGGGGTGCAAAGGTATAATGTCTGATCCCATTCAAACAAAAGGGATGAAGAATTAAATTTCCAGGCATGCTTGCTGGGCCCAGGGTAATGATGTCCAGAAGCTTTAGAAGCAGAATTGTTTGCACTGTCATTCCAATGCAACAGGAATTAAATGCCTGTTGCCTGACACTGTAACATAAACACAGACATTTTCATGTAAATTAAATAGAAACTCATTTTACCTGGGATTTCTCCTCCTTTTGCTACCGTTCAGTGGTTTTATTTGTGATATGAAAATAATTGGCAAAACCATATTCTTCAGTCCATATATGCCATAATCTGTAGGCAAATTGCATTCAATAAGTATCTGAAATATAGGAAAGGCTGTAAGTTGTGGAGGCTGGTCAAAAAAAATCATTCTGCTCTAACAGAAATGCTGTGAAGCCAGGCTTTTGTACTCACATTAGATAGACAGTGGCTAGCACAGCATAGGAAGAACTAAAGGAGCAGAGGGGCAAGATTGGTATATCACGCAAAATAGGTAGCTAAAAAAAAGTGGCCTTAGTGCTAAAGAACTAGTTGGTAGGATCCTTGAAACACTTTTTACCAGTAAATGTGTGATTGTTCAGACCAGCTTAGGAAACACAGGCTTTATTTATTTATCAGATACGGGGTTGATCCAGCAAAGTCCAGTGTAATCTGCAACAATTCCTGTACTCATTGCAGTTGGTTTTGGAGTGAAACTTTGCATGAAATTATATATTGAACTTTGCATACTGGAGGTTTTGTCAGTGTTAGATAATCCATGGTAGCAGCCTCAAAGAAACAAGGCACTTTGCCTTGAAATAATATTAGCCCAATGGCTGCATTTGAGCCACCTAGAGGTGGGATGGGGTTCATTAACCCCAAATCAGTCATTTGCAATGTAGCCATCTAAGCTGGTGGCTTTGATGTTCCTTATGGTCCTTACTTAGTCATCTAGTCATGACTAAGTTGCATTCTCTATAGTTCCATGTATGGCTTTGATCAGCTTTGTTAGCTGCTGGCTCATAAAATTCAGGTACCTGGCCCTGTTGCAGAGTTCCTTGGCTCCTCTGCCATGGTCAGAGAGAGATGTAACATTAACTAATGGAACATGAGTGAAGAATGCCCAGTGGGTGCTTCTATGCCCTCAGGTTTCTGCCTATGGGAGGCTCCTCCTTTCAAAGCAGCATTTTTTTCCTTCTGAAATCAGTCTGTTTTGCAGAAGGAAGAATTAGAAGGGAAATTTACTGACTGAGGAAAGGTAGAATATTTTTAGTTCAGGCTAAGATAAAATAATTTTCTTCTTTAGCTCTGACTGCTGAATTAAGCCCCCATTGGTCACAGAGCTCTAGAAGCAGGGAGTGCTCTGTACTGGGCAAATTTTTATAAGCACTGCCAATTTACATTTAGTTGCTACTTTGTGATGTTCTTGGTCTGTTGACAGAGAGGGGACAGGGGAGGGTCAGATCCACTCACAACATGACATGTTGGGCCTGCTGCCACAGCCTCTGATCCCTGAGAGTTGCTTTTTCAGGGAATTGTTCCTCCTAAAACTGTTTCTTGCCTTCAACGGATATAGAATCTCTCATCCTCTGCTCACATTTTCTTTTGCAGGTAACCTGACAGACCAGTGTGAAAAAATGGTGTGCCTGTGTGACCAAGAAGCAGCCAAGTGTTGGGGAGCAGCCCCATACAACCCACACTTCATCCTCTGGCCAGATTTTTTATGTGGACGGACTCATCCCACCTGCCATGTCAGAAATGGGGGGCCAGAATAGTCTTTTTAGGACCTTTCTTCTAACCCTTTGAATACAAAGGTGCTGCAATAAAATTCTTCCTCCTTTACCAGAGCTAACAATGGTGTGAGAGAATTTCTATCAGGCCAGGGTTTATGGGGAGGAGAGACAGACCAGGCAGGCGCAGTGGTGGAGTTGCCCTCTATGTGAGGCAACATATGGAATGTATTGAGCTCTGTCTTGGGGTGGACAACAAGCAAGTTGAGAGCTTATGGGTTAGGGTAAGGGGGCAGACTAGTAAGGGTGACATCATTGTGGGTGTTTGCTCCTGGTCAGGAGGAGGAAGTGGATGAGGCCTTCTACAGGGAGCTTGAAGCAGCCTCAGTCACAAACCCTGATTCTGGTGGGGGACTTTAACTACCCTGACATCTGCTGGAGAAGCAACAGGTGACAAAAATAAGTAAGAGACTGGAACATCTCTCTTATGAGGACAGGTTGAGAGAGTTGGGCCTGTTTAGCATCGAGAAGGGGAGCTTCTGAGAAGGGGACTGAGAGGGGACCTCATCAATGTCTATAAGAATCTGGAGGGAGGGTGTCCAGAGGATGGAGCCAGGCTCTTCTTGGTGGTGCCAAGCAATAGAACAAGAGGCAGTGGGCAGAAACTGATGCACAGGAGTTTCAAATATAAGGAAGAACTTCTGTACTGTGCAGGTGACCCTTCACTGGAACAGGTTGCCCAGAGAGGTTGTGGAGTTTCTCTCAGTGGAGATATTCGAGACCTGTCTGAACACAATCCTGTGCAATGTGCTCTGGGATAACTCTGCTTGGGCAGGGAAGTTGGACCAGGTGACCCACTGTGGTCCCTTCCAACCTGACCCATTCTGTGATTCTGTGACAGGGTAAAATATATGCTGAATTAAGGACAAGATCCTGGTCTGATCATGTCCTTCGCAGAAACAGAGGGTTTGGCCTGCAGTGCAGTGGGAACACATCACCTGTCCCCAAATGGCTTTCTTTTTTTTTTTTTTAAATCACAGAATCATAGGGTAGTTTGAGTTGAAAGGGGCCTTTAAAGATCATGTAGTTTCAATCTCCCTGCAATGAGCAGGGACATCTTTAGTCAGATCAGGTTGCTCCGAGCCCAGCTGTCTTATCCCTCATGCTCCTGCCTCCCAGCACTAGGGACACTTCTGAGCTGTGTTGCAAGGATCAGTGTTTCTGACTTCTACTTACTAGTAGGTGCAGCCATACTTTGCAAAAGAGTATACTCCTCACGTGTTACACACATTTCAGAGTAGATATGCTGCTCTCTGATACAAATAGAAGATGGTCTCCTATATTGGTACATCCCCCTGTCACTGACTGCCTGGGAATCAATTATTGTCATGTCAGGAAAGGGAGACTGTGGAAAATATCAGTCATGTCAAGAACATTTTTCCTCTCTCCTCTTCTTTTTTTTTTAAGGGTATTAGAGGCTTATATCAAAACACTACATTTTCTTCTGGCAAGAGTAAAACAGAATCCCGTTCTTTCAGCCAGGGAGTAGCTATGTACAAGTGGGCCTTCTTTCTGCCTTTGTTACAAGCCCGTAGGCTGGAGCAAGGCAACAGGACAAGATCCTCTATACTGGGAGGCACAGGCAGATGGGAGCCACAGCTACACCCCAGAAACAACGCTTTTGATTTCTTTGGGTAGGTGGAAGCAGCTGGGTAGGTCGTGTTCCTTCTGTCTCTGCAGAAGTACAGCTGAGAGACTTTGAATATCACCTTTAAACTAAGAAATAGTAGCATGGAAAGACCCGAAGTACCTCATCAGAGTCTAAATTCAGACAAATGTAGCCAAACTATGTGGCGTTTTGGCAGGTGAGAATACAAATTTCTTCACAAAAGGCTGCTTTGCTCCTTGCTGCAGGAGGATGGTGAATATGCCACTCTGACTGTCAAAGCTGCAGGAAAAGAAACAGGCTAACAAAAATAAAAATCTCAGACAACATGTAGAGACAAAGGCTTTTATTCTGTCTAGAGCTCCATTTTTTGGCTTACAGGGCATCAGAAGTTGTTCCACCTGCAGGCTTCACATCTTCCAGCAACTCTTGCAATGTTGCAGCTCAAGCGATGCTGAGCAAGAAGGAAAGGAGAGAGAGTGAGTGAACGATACAGAGTCAGCACAATACAACAAACTCCTCCAAGGCTTTCTGGCAAGTAAATAAGTTGTGAACTCTTCATGCAGAGGGTTTGCAGAGGGCTGATGCTGTGTGGGCAGCATTAGCCTAAGGGAGTGAGCGTGCTTCCCAGCAAGGGGTGGAAGACTCTCCCCGTTGAGGGAGTCAGAGCTCCTGGCGCGTCCCTGTCGCTGCCACACTGTCCATCAGGTGGCGGCAGCGCTCCAGTGAATGGCAGGAGCAGCTCTCCCTTCAGCCTTTCCGAGAGGGGATTTTTTTCAGCAGGCCGAGCAAGACCTTTGAGTGCCAGGAGAAGAGGTACGAATCACACATCTCCTCACTGAACGCCAAAAAGTCAGCTGAGCTCGGTCTGAAATGCATACCACATCTCGGGTTGCACAAAATGGGAACTAAGCTTGCTTCAAAATCCAGCCTTCTGTGTCAGTCTCCTCAAACTAGACTAGTTGACAGAACTGTAAAAAAAAAACAGGTGAGCTTTCAGGCACATCACCCTCTTATTGCATCATTTCTTTGGCTCATGTGTGATGAAAACCTCTAGTTTTTCCAACCTGATCAGCTGATGTAATAAAAGAGATTATTGGGTTTTACAAACCACACCTCACTCATTTAAGCCATCATAGGCTTTCTGTACATAAGCATTACAAGAACACAGCATGTAGTGGGTAGGAGGAAGAACCATCCTTCAGCATAAATCTAAAAGAACTGAACGAGTCCTAGGACTTTGTTGAAAGAAGCAGCAGCATCTCATTGAACAACTCTGTCAAAAGTGGCAATTAAAGAAGATCGTATTGTTTTGTTTATAAGTAACTCATTAGGCCCATGCATCAAGGTCTACAGAGCATAAACAAAGAATTATTTGAAAAAGAGATGGAATATAGAACAAGCCCCATTAGCATTTTATGCACACTGCTTATTTCCTGAACTAGATCCGATGTCTGACCAGAGAGAGGTAAGTAAATGGCTAATTCCTCTTTAAGTAAGTTAAAAAAAGGTACCTTTGGCGAGACTCTTGTCTCATGCAGAGGATGCACTTCCTCAGCTGCGGGGTTAAAACAATGATCAGAACCACTATGCCTCCAATACCGGCTGCCACAACCCCAATGATTGTTCCAATGGATTCTTCTATACCAAACAAGGCTGGAGGAGAAGGGAAGGTAGAGAGAGTAACATAAGATGTTGTGCAGACATGCAATGCAGCCAGCATGTTTTCTGCCGTGGCTGAAGAGGAAGCTACTTACTAGGATATCGATTATGCTGATGTCTTGTCTGACATGAAATCATGGGCTTCTACGCGGGAGAGAGTATTGCACTACAGAGGTATTGATTTTTTTCACTCCAGTGTAGCAAGCTGCTACACTTTCTGGGGCTTTAGAGACAGGACAGCCCCACTGCCCTCAGAATCTCCTTTAACAGTTAGGTGCTATGGGATGGCAAGAGATGCTGCTCCCTGAATTAATGGGACTCATGCCGTATGCTTTATTTTCAAACGGAAAAAAAATTACTCTGACAATTTCAACAAAATCATCGGTCTCCTTGTCCGTCTCCAAAGAAGACAGCATGGGAGAGCAGACAGAGCTCTTCTGAAATCCTTTCTTCAATTGATTGCTCTTTGGGACTGTTACATGGCAGAGATGGCATAGTGCTGAAATTACATATTTCGTAGTCTCAGGAACACACAAAAGCAATTATACTGGCTAGAGTGTAGACACTGCAAGAGTAACCAGCGCTACTGAGACTATGAGATTAAGCCAAGAGAAGACCCCATTAGTTACACAGCTAAGCCCTTGCAGAGGAACACAGTTTTCTTGCCTTGTTAGTGTTGCAGTTTAAACTGAATAGTTTCACACAAATTAGTAAATCAGGCTCAAAAGAACAAAGACCTAGTGAATCTTGGTGAGCTAGAAGGTTTGGTAATTAATAAGGGGGAAATGGCACTTGCATAATTTACTCTTGACACAGAAGGTGCTATTTTTTGTTAATTAGATAATAAGATAATAACCCTTCTGATGTGTTGACTTTTTGAGACTGCAATGTGTTTAGCCTATGGAAAATGGGTTGACATTTCCAGCTGATAAAGGCAAAGTGAGTTATCTCTTTACTTAATATGCCTAGTGTCTATCTGAGAGGCTAAGAAAACACAGCATGGCACTTTTAATGCTACTTTGATTTTAATGTGAATGAAGTTAATCAGAAATTATACAATATGATCCTTGTGTTCATTATGGGATTACTTATGTTATCCAGAGTTAAGGAATGACTATGCAAGTTAGTGGGTTGGAGAAAAATAATGTCAAAAAAAAGAGTTTTTTGGAGCTGTTCCCTGAGATGATATCTTGACACCTTTCACTCATGGGGGTTCTGCCAGAGCTGTGATTACAAGGGAACTTGTCTGTTTAATTCTTGGCACTGACTTAATTTTTATGGATAAAATTATTCCTTCTTTTTTTGGTTGTATATGCTCCTCCTTATATAATACCTGTTTGACTGTTTATGGAGACAAGCTAATCAAAATTAGCTGGCCTTACAAAACTAATGAGAAATGCTATAGAGCAATTACACTCCATGACACCGGGCCCTTACAGCTAGAGGACAAACAAGCCAAATTCCCTTTCTGCAAGCATGTAAACCAGCTTTGGAGGAAAAACAAGGAGAAAAGAAGTCAATAACATCAAATGTTACCCAGAGCCCTCCTGATCCTGAGCTTTGTGCCATCTCCTGTCACCACCTTCCCGTCCGGAAGTGTAACCTCACAGAAATAAATACCATGGTCACTGGTTGTCACACTGAGGATAACCAGGGAGGCATCCCCTTGGGACAAGTCTCCACTCATGAAGACTCTGGAGTTATTTGGCAGGACGGTCACATTGTTTTCTAGCAGGTCCATCTGCCCCTTTTCATCTTCTTTGTACCACTTCACCATCAGGTCATTCAGGGAGGGGCGTCGTGGACTGTTAAAATGGCAATTTAAGACCACAGTTTCTCCCTCTTTGGCTTTCTCTTTGGCTGGTGTTTGAGTCACCAAAAGGTTCCATGGCTCAAGTGTTGTCAACAACAAAGGCTGTGCTGTTACATGAGTTACAGCTGCTGCATTCTCCTTGCTTGCGCTTCCACCAGTAACACCGACATCTGCACCAGGAAAGAGAAAGAAGAGGACGGTTGAGAATGATAAACCTTCCAGCTGCTCCTGACCTTTAACCAGCACAAAGAATGGCTCCTAGAATTAGTACTTGAGGGCAGTCAATATTATGATGATGGGGTTTTCTTCCTAATTCCTGCTTAGATTATATTCTTGTGTACAGATGGATCTTTTCCTGAACCTCAATTCCTTCCTATTGCCATACTAGACCAGTCAGCTACATTTTCACCTGAAACACTAAACTCTTTCTTCCCACCCCAAAAAGCATCAGGGCCCGATGTTCCTGCCTCAACTGCTTTTGAGGCAAAGCAAAAAATGCACATACACTCACACACTGGCAATTCTGTTCTGGCAAGTACAGTGAATAAGTGTGCATCCTAATGCAACTGCCTGCATCCCAAAGCATAATATGAGCTTCTTAGAAGTTTTGGTGTGCATTTCCAACTGTGGAAATTGAAATTGTGGGAAGAATGTCCATTGCCAGAGACCGAACCCCCAGCAGATCTATCAGCAGTATGGGAGACAGAACCTCAGCCTCGTGCAGGTACTGAGACTGAGAGTGACAGCTGTTCTCTCTGAAGAGCCCATTGTCCTGTTAACTTTTGCTAGAAAAATATGAGCATGACTGTAGTAGATATTTAAACCTGCCTTCTCGCACTCAGGTGCTAATCATAGTATCAAACAACCTCTAGCTACGAGTAGTGAGAGTGGATCTTGTTTCTGGAAACAATAACCTGGGCACAGAAGATGAGAGGAATAGTTGCTGTCTCAAAAAGAGAGGAAAACAAACCTAAAAATAAGCCAACAGCTTTTGCCAATTTCCCAATTTTTGGAAAAGGTTCTTCCGTTGTTTTATTTTCTTCAAGTGAAATAGTCTCCTTTCGAACTAGTTGATGTCCTCTCAAGGATTGCAGACAATTGCAGAGTGAAGGTCTTGATTTTCCATTGTCTTGAGTCTTTCATTGCCATCCTTAGAGTGTGAAACACTATTGTCTAGGTCTGGTAAAGCTTCACAATGACAATAGATGCTCTCTGCTCAGGGACAAATGTCTCAAGGCAATGGAAAACCAACCCCCTTAATAGTCTGTTTGGGAGTTAGTTGAATGGCTCCTTCAGGCATGCTTGTACACAAAATCACAGTTGTATTCATAGTTATTATTATTTATGACTCTTATGGGAGTAGAGGATTCCTTTCAGACAGCAGGGCCCTGTTGTTCTGAGTGCCTTATAAAAGGATGGGGTATACAGCTTACAGTTTAAATATCAGACAAGAGATAACTCGTGGATGCAAAAATACAGGAAATATAAACAGGCTATGAAACCAGGCAACAACAAAGCATATGAAAAACATTACAAGCTGTTTTGGCTCTTACCTCAAAGAGAAAATTTTTGCCTTTTAACTGGAACACCAAACCATGAAAATCAAATGCCTGAGAATTAGGCACCCAAATATAGTTTTGAATCTGGTCCCCTAAAATTAGTGATCCTTATTAAAGATACTGGATGAGATACTATCCTCCTGTTCATATGTAATTGTACCAATGAGTCTGCTGGAGCTTCTTTGGGAAATCTGAGTTCCGTATTCTCCCTTTCCAGTTAGATACGTGTATTGATGCAAGAGTCACAAAGTTGAAGTATCTTGACAAGATACTTTGATGAAATACAGAGTATAATTGAAATACTTGACTAAGTTGATAGTAGCTTGACATACTACATACATATTTGTGCATCCAATATTCTGATGTGATATATTCGGTTATTTATTAGAGTGAATCTGAGCAGTTTCATAATGAGTACTCTTTTAAAATTTCAGTTTATTAACCATCATCTTCACCTGTTGTTTTAACCAAAGCAGTGTGTGCTACGGCTACCTTGTTTTCAAGGAATGGCCACAAAATTTCTTCTCCACTACAAGTATTCTAGCCTTGCCATATGCATCCCTGTAACACAACTGTAATTTTTATTCCTTTTAGTGATGCAAAAGGGATCATTTTTATATAGCCACTTAGTGGGCAGAGAACATAACTGAGCAGGAACAATGTGCTCCAATGTTGCCTCTGTTCATCATGAGTTTTATTTGCATCTCCTGTCATGAAATAACTGGCTTTATCATCTGTGTTATCCCAGATCTTTGATTCAATACAAATCATGTAACTTGAAGATAATCAGAAAAATCAAAACACAAGAAGAGTCGGCAGTATTGTTTCGTCCCAGCTCTGTTTGAGTGTTTCACTGAGAAGGTCACAGCACTGCCTCTATTTTTCTTCGTTTCTTTTTCTTCTTTAGGGCTGCAAAACTGGAACATATTAGTTCACTGGTATTCAAATACACAATGCCCTTATCGTATTGGCATCTGGGAGCACGTAATGCCAAATGCTTTGTTGACTCTGCTTCAAAGCTCTTTTTAAGTCAATTGCTTCATTAGCAGAGTGATGTGTAGGTCCCTTGTCATGCGGGTTGTAGGGCTGGAGAGCAATGCAAGGCTTTTTGGTGAAAGCACTTGAGCAAGACAGAATACTGAGAAATACAGCATGAATAATCTTGTCTTGACCTGGAAAAACGATTAGATGATCTAATAGGTCAGTGTCACATACAGTCGTTAGTTCACGGTAAGTTTTCAGCCATGAGGGGAGAAAGCTCTCTGGGACTCCCTGTAATGTGGCAGTGTGCTCCACATTTGGCAGCACTAATAGGGCACCTACTAAGCCCCCAGCCTCCCCTTTACATAATCTGCAGGTTGATACTTTCCCATGTAAAGCCATATCAGGCCTGTGAGCGAAAAATACACAAAGCAGGCTAGAGGAGGTGGGGTGACAAACAGAAAGTATAAAATATAACTGCACTCTCTTCCTGTCCTGGAGCCTCTAACTGACTCTTTGGTGCCTGGAGTAAACCCAAGCAGCCCTGCAAGCTTCTTTTGCCAGCTGTCAGCAACATGGGGGAACAAAAATGGTGGGCGGAGGTCAGCACAGAATGTTACCTTTCCTTTGTTCACACTCAGTAGCTGGAGGAGGGGTTGAGGGCAAGTAGGGTTTGATTTCTAACCCACATAAAAATCCTCTCCTGCTGAAATGACTGTCTTTCAAGTGGTTTTGTTGGTTTTAAAGCTCAATTTCACATTCATGCCATGCTGATGCCATGAAGGTGCTTTAAAAGCTGTATCCAGCTCCCAGCTATCAGTGACTGCACTTTGCTACTCTTAATTTATATGACTTTTGCCCTGGACTGAACTTGGCTTTCACAAATGGATATGAATAACTACCTTTTGACAATAACTGGTTGCTAATACATCAGAGAACCAAAATAGAAAAGAAACTTCTAGCAATGATGATACACATCTCAAAAAAGACAGGCAAATACACTCTTTCTGAACATTTATATTAGCTGAACAGGAATGTATCTAAAAAGAAAAGTATGCTTTAATGCAATGCACAACACTACTGTTTCTCTGCAACCTCAGGAAACCTTCAGTGGAAAGTTGCTTTTTGAAAGATAGAAGAGAACCTCTCAAGCCAAACTCTAGGAATAAGCTATGTTTCTTCTAATTAAGGTTTAGTACTTACCCAGCACCAAGAAGAAGAGGAATGAAGTTGCTGCAGACCTATAGAGCTTCCCAATGTGCTGAATCATAGTTGCTGAAGTATATGGCCTCACTGTCTCTCCCTCTGGTCGTATGGGCAAAAAATATATGTGTATTATAGCAACAGGACCGCACATTCTGCCCAGTGAATGTCACACTTACTAAAGTTACCACAGCTTTGAGCTCACAGTGCTCTGCCTGCTGCCTGGATGACTGCCACGTTTGAAGTGACAACAATGACTTCCCCGGCGGCTGTTCTGAGCTCCCTCTGAGAAGATGTCGAAAATGCTTTGAGAGCAGAGGAAAGATAATACATTGTTTTTCACTTTAGCCTTGTACAAACCACAACTTTGGTTTGAACACAGAGTATCCAAATACTCAAAAGGAGACCTTTCTTCTGCTGAACCACTCCCAAGTAAGTGGAGGCGAGAAGAGAAAGAGCATTGGATTAATTTTCTGAGCAGCTGGACTCCTATAATTCTAATACACCACAAAAAGAAGTTTCAGAAATTTAATATTTTTGTGACTATATGTACATGATGTTTACAGGTAAAATGTATTCCCCAAGGTATTCTTTTCAGTGCAGAACAAATGCTTTTTCATCAAAATTTGATTACTTAAACTCTGTTTAAGTAGATAGAGCTTGTCCATGCCACCAGGGTGGAGGGGAAAACTGCTGAAGCAGGTGATCTATCTGCAAAACCAGCAGGTGTACTCTGAAACAGAGTCTAGGTTTATATGAGGCACACATGGAGCATGACTTTGTGGGAAGAGCTGCAGCAGCCCCAAACCCTACCTGTACCATCCAGCCCCTCCAGCAGTGTATCCCTGTACCAAGCACGTGCCACCCTCAGTACCTGGCTGACACCTCTTCCCTCAGCTACAGGATTAGGGATTACTGCACATTTTGTCTAATGATCTTGTATATCTTTAAAACGCTCCAGGTAATGGAATTATGATTGAGTATCCAGTAAAAACTCAATTCCCTATCTCTTAAAATACATACAAACCACAGTTCAGCTGAGAGAGGCATGAGTATTTCTGCTTTTCTTTGCATTTGAAAGCAAAAAGGACCCATATCTCACTTGAAAAACTTGGCTGACCAAACAATGTCAAGAGGAACAATTCATTCCTGTGAGTCACCAGTTGTTACTCTAGCTTTGGTGTGCTGACACCAAAGCAGTAGTATCAGCAAAAGCAGGATAGGCTAGAGGGAGTATAGCTAAAGGAACTTGGAGGGTAAATACTCTGAAATAGCTTGGAAGAGTGGGAAGACCTAGGATTACCAGGCAGGAATCACTCCAAAGCGAAGTATATATTAAGAAGGGAACTGGGATCAAGTGCAGAGCAACACAGCACTTCAGAGGAAAGTTGGAAGGAGGTTTGTGGGGGTCTTCTGAAGGAAGTACTGCCAAAGCGTAACTGAGTAAAACCAAATTATCCATGAAAGGAAAAAATTAGAGGAGTCAGAAATGATCAAGAGTTTGAGGAGGGAAAACCAGTAGAGTCAAAGGCATCTGGCAGATGAAGAGGAATTGGGACCAAGTTACTGAGCTTAGAGTATTGGTCATGACTGCGTGTCAGAGAAGTCAGCGTGGGAAGATGGAGGTGGACTAAAGGCAATCCAAACAGTGTTTGATTCAAACCCAAGTATTTGGTATGCTTCAAAAAAACCCTTCAAGTGTGTTGTGATGGACATACTACCATTCTTCATGCAAATGCTGTTTATGTTCATTTCATCCTGTAATAGCAATTCTCTTGTGAATCCTCCATTGAATAGGTCAATGCCTGAGCAAAACTGCCAGATCAGCCAGCTTTTAACCAAGGGAATACAAAGGAGGTTTAGTGTCGCTGGCAGCCAGGAGTTGAAAATGAAGCTTCTCCCACTTGGATAACCCAATCCTATCCTAAGAGAATCTCAATTTTTGGACAAAATGAAAAGTAAATTTGGTACACAGATTGTTGTTGATAAAAGCATGGAAAAAAATTGAGTTTTAGAGGTCCAAATCAAGAAACCAAGGAACAAAAATGAAACAAACCACACATTTTTTTCACACTTTCTTGTAAATTTTGGAGACTCACAGTCTCTCTCTTGCATTAAAACTTTCCTGTCTGGGCCAACAGCTCGGAGGGGACATCAGCCACTGGGACTTCACTGATACCTTTGCTAATGTATCAGAGGGCAGATATTGCAGGGCCCTGAGATGTTGTTTCAGGGAGAGCCTTCACATGCTTTCAGGGAAATCCGTGGAGAGAAAGGGGACAGCAGGAAGAAACAGTGCTGTCACTACAGTCTGCTCTACCCTTCCTTCCCTTGGCTGGCCATCCATCCATCCATCCCTTTTCATCATCTACCAGGCAGCTGCCCAGCAAGGTGGAGATTTCTTTGCACCTCACAGGGCTCTTCTTCTTCCGTAAAGTGACCTGAGGGCACAAGTCTGTGAGCCATCATCGCACTGGTTGGGTCCCCTGACTTGAGAGGCATCGTTTGCTGCAGTCTAAGACGGACTCCAGCTTTCCCAACCTCCGTGTGCTCACAGCTTGGGGCAGAAACCACCTGGCGCTGCTCAGCAGCTTCAAAAACGAGACCCTGGGTTTCCCGCATTGACTTCCTTTATGTCACCTCATCCTCCGCTGAGCCCGCAGCCAGCCTTCCCCCTCTCCCCCTAGGTGTCCCCCTGGAGCGGCCTCCCGGCGGTGTTTCCCGTCGAATCCCAAGAATTTAGGATTTGGGAACCTTTTTGCTGCCCGGGCACTGTTGAACCCACTGCCGGGGCTGCGAGCACGGGGTAATCCCTGGGGATGGAGGCAGCGAACACCGCCCCCCCGCCCCTCCCGGCTCCCCGCTGCCAGGAGTTCTTCCTGCCACAGCCCTCAAACTTTCCACCGGCTCCCGGTTAACTCTTGTGGAAGGCGCAGAGGGGTCGCCGGAGCCGGCCAGGCCGGGGACGGGACTGGGAGGCGCCACCGCCCTCTCCGCCCCCCATGACGGCTCCCGCTCCCCCGAGCGGCGTTGCCGCTCGCCCTTGGCAACCCCCTCCCGCCGCGGGCCGGCGGCGCGGCCGGCGCCGGCCCCTTTAAATGGCGGCCGCGGCCCCGCCGTGCGCCCCGCGGAGGAGGCAGCCGCCGGGCGCCGCGCCGCCCTCGCCCCCCTCCATGGTAAGCGCCGCGCTCCCCGCCCGCCCCTCCGGCGGGCCACCGCCGCCCCCCGGGCTGCGCAGGTAGGTGCGGGGGGCGCCAGCCCCGCTCCTGCCCCCGGGCAGCCGCGCGGGCGGGCCCCGCGGGCAGCACTGGGAAGCGCCGCCGCCGCCTCCACTCCTCTCCCTCGAAGTTGTTTGGTTTTTTTTGTTTGGGGGGGGTGGGGGGTGGGGAGAGTGGTGGCCCTCGGGGCCCCAGGTGAGGAGGGGCGGCGAGCGCCCCGCGGCGCCTTCACAGGGAGAGTCTGGGCTCCCGGGAGCCGCCGGGGGGACACCCAGCGGGGAGGCAGCCGCGGAGCTCCGGCGTTATGGTGGGTCGGGAGCGGGCGGGCAGCAACTGGTGGAGGTTGTAGCTATCCCGGGTGTTTGCGTGGAACCCCCCCCGGGGTCAGCCCTGCTCTCAGCCACGTATGCTGGAGCGCCCCTGCCTCTGCCTCACCCCGCTGTCCGCCCCGGAGCGCGTCCCCTGCCTGGGCCGCGGGCTCGGCTGCAGCCCCGGGAGCGCTGGGCGGTGTGCGCAGCCCGGGCTGGCCGTGGGGGCGTGTGTGTCCCATCACCGGCTCGGGGTTGAGTCGGTTTGCACTCTAAACTCAGCGTAAACTCAGCGTTGTCTCATCCCGGCAGATCCGGTAGTACAGGCGATGTTACTGGTTAGGGCCCTGGGCTGGTTTGGTACCGTTTGCTGGGTGAGTTGGGACAAGTGACTTTTTGTGGCTCTGTTTGCCTTCATAAAGTAAAACTGACCTTCAAAGTGAGGAATATTGATACCAAGGGACAGTGCTACAGAATTGGAATATAGTGCTACTTACTATCTTTCTAAGTGATATGAGTCCAAGTATGTGCCTCTGAGTGTTGTGCTTGTATTTATATACAACAAAATGTACAGTTTATAGTGTAAGTAAAAATACTTGATGTATCGTTATTATAATAATATATATCAGTTCTCTGGTAAAAGTGCTACAGCTGTATGACAGTTCTCAAGTTTTGAGAGGTCTCACACGTTCCTGAGATGTGCTGCATGTTATGGACTGATGTTTCATGTTGATATTATTTCAGTTCTAAGTATCTGTGCAGCTTCAATGTGCAAGTTGAGGGGCTGCTGTGGAAATGAAATACTTTGAAAAAAAATGTAAGTAATAATTAAATATAGTATATTCTAGGAAAAAAAGTCAAAAAGTTGTCAATGGGAAGTGTTTCAATAACACTCACCTTGGTGAGACTAGCATGCCACATTTTGTGTAATATACAGATTAGCCATTTTATTTCACCTTTCTCCACCACTGCTGAATTACATACCTTGCTTCTTTGTTCACAGGAAGTTCATGAAGTAGATCATGGTCTTGTTAACCAGCTACTTGCTGATTCAGAGGAGACTCTTAATTCGTGCACAGAGAAAATGCAGGGTCCTGCTCAGTATAGCTGGAGTGCTGACTGGAGCTTTTGGGTAATGTGTTTTATTTCTCTTCTAATTTGTTTTTAATTTATAAATGTAATACATGTGTATTTTAATTTATATATGTGTGTATATGTACAAGGTTTATATCCACTGTTCTCAAGTTGCTTTGTAGTCATGAATTAGTAAAGTGCTCTCCACCCATGTAGTGAGGTTGGTAATTTTATCATTATGGGCTTACCAAAGTGTAAGCTGAGACTGAGAGGGGGTGAAGTTGTTTACCTGATGTCACATATCAAGTTAGTAACAGAACTTCTGGCTTCTGTGCGTATTCCTGTCTCCGGGTTCCTGGCATGGTTCATTAATGTACCCCGTGTCTCTTTATGCCTTTAGAAAAACCTTATTGATGCTTTTTTACCATAAGGGCTGAATTTTGATTCTCATTGTTGGGTGATTCTTCTGATGTGCTTTCTTACTGTCTGTTTTTTGTCAAGTAAAAACATTTGTTTTCTACAAGAGTAAGTAAGCTTCCTGTCTTCTGTGTAAAAATGGGATTTGTGAATAAGAAGGGCAGAAATGAGGGGTTTAACTTTGTTCCTCTCCAGGGAAATGCTTCACTGAAAGCAGAGGGTGTAATAATAAGTGCTGATTTGAATACTTTTCTCATACTTTTGGTAGTGTTTTTTTAATGCCTTCAGAGAAGGTAAATATGTTTTGCTGTTAGTTTGGTAGATGAGTTGGTGTTGTTTGATAAGGAAGAGGATTACTTGTGCATGCAGCCATGGGCAGGGTAACGGCTGATCATGTGAGAGACTTATGTTCCCTTCCTCACAGCTCTGGCAGTCTGACTAAGGTTCTGCATCAGGTGTCCTCAGTAAACTGGTTTGCTTCAGCTTGTGCATAGGGCTGGACTACTTTGTCCTTCTCCTGATGAGGTCATTCGAGTGTTCATTGTGCTCAGCAGGTAGAAGATTAAGTGACTGGCAAAGGCCATATGGAATCTGTGGCAGAGCTGCGAGCAGAACTGGGGGGATCAGGTTTTCCAACTCCTTATTTATAAATCTAGCTTGTATGTGTTTTCATCCCTTCTGTTCAAACTAAGTGGAAGTCTTAATGCTCAGAACATCGGTTTGTGCATCTCAGGCCCTAAGATAAACTCCCTACAAATGTATGTGTACTCTTAAACTGAGCAATAGTATTCTGGAGCCAATGGAAATAGGACAGGCCTAATGAATCCCAGCAGGATGTAGATTCGTGTTGCTAGAGAGCGAGTACTTGGATTGTTCAGTATTTTTTCCACTATTCCTACAGAGACAAAGGTGATACAGGGCTGTCCTGCCTGTGCCCAGCTGTATCTCTGTACTCAAATCGATAGTAAATCCTGCTGTGCAGACACTGTAGCTGCCAGTTATGCTCTCATTAGATGGCAGATTAGACTGTGTAAACTAACTCTTGATGGTTTGCATACAACCATTAATGCAGGTGGTAGTTTGTGTGAGAAATAAGCTTGTTTGGGTCTTGGGATCAGTTTGTTGGACTCGCAGTTAGTAACTCAAGTGTTTCCTTGGTAAGCTTGGCAATTGAAAATAAAGTCACTAAAATATACTATATGAAGAATATAACTGCATATATTGCACATATAATTGGCTTTGCATTCTTAGGTTTTAGGTGCATGATGAAGGTCTGAAGTTTGTTTGAACAGAGCTTTAAGCCTGTACAGTGTGTCCTCACAGTGCCATTTTCTGCTTCCTGTAGTAATGTGTCCCTGTAACTTCAGTGGAGTGGGATTCTTCAGTGCAGTGGCAGCTGCTGTGTAAGGTGTTTTCCAGCATGATTAAATGATTGCCTTCTGTCTATGATTTATACTTCAAGAACCTCAGTATTTGTTTGATGTTAGTGTTTATCTGGTTCTACAAATATGACCTTGCAGTTAAAACAAAGTCATTGTGTAAATACTTGCCTCTTGTAAGATAATGCTGTGGCTTGTAGTGTTCTAGCCATACCGTCTGTTACTGATTAGTTTTAAAAAATCTCTACCAGTCTGGTTATAGGAAGCTATGGTACTTATTTTGTCAGCCTAAAGGGGACTGAACTTAAAAGTAGCAGGAGCCAGAAAGCCACAAATTCAAGGCAAAACTAAGATCTTCCCATTAAAATGTTACGTCATTGGCATCTTTCCTCCTCTTCTTGACAGAAAATGTATTTCAATAACTTGCATCGTTGATGATCGGCTGCTGACTCTAAAAACAAATTGTTCAAACTCCCTACATTCTGAGTCATAGTAAATGTGTAGGTGATAGCATGGAAGGCAGCTTGTTGCAGTGTGTAAGGCATGTGTCACTAGCACTTGACGAAGGATGATGTTACTGTCCTGTGGCAGGTGTGGATTTGTTATGCTCGTTCCTACTCTTCTGTCAGCAGAAGAAAGGAATTGCTAAAACAGCAGGATTAGCCTGTGGTAGCATCCAGGGATCAGCTTTGTTGCCTGAGTTATTTGCTTTGAGAGGCTGCATGTTTCTGACAACTTTGGTTTACTCCAAGGGTTCATTTCTTCTGAGTGTGATGTACTCTTGTTTCTCTGATGTTGGAAACCAAATGTGGATGCTGGAGCCTGACTGGTTTGACTTCAATTTTTCATGGATTGAGTGGGAGTAGGTACTTGTGCCATGCCGCTGGAAGTCAGGTCAGATATCCTGAATGCTCAGTAGGTGCTGTGAGCACGTGTAATTAGCAGCAAGACAGGGTTGGCAGCCTCTGGGATACAATCTCTTTCCTGGCTATGGTGAGTGGGGAGAAGAAAGGGTAGCAGAAAAATTAGAAGGGAGGGAAGAAAAGAAGAGAATCCTACTATGCAGAATAATATTGAAAAATTTTGAGAAATAATTAATTTTCCATTATTGTAATCTAAACTGGTAGTTTTACTAACTGCTGTTTTTAAGGTTGATGGTGTGTCATGGATGTTTTTTGTGTAGGTTTTTTGATGGATTTTTTTTTCCAACTGGAGGTGTACAAAGCTGGACTTCTGTAACCTCACTGGAGGAAGAAAAAAGCCTACTAACAAAATTAATCTCAGGGCTTTCCCTCTTTACTGGAAACCATAAAGCTTTTATCTGCATTTGATTAAATGATTCTAGTTTTGGCAACTGCAAATAGAAGGGATGAAAGTCAAAGATGATTTGGAAATTAAGTTACATCTGGAAGCCCTATCTCAAGATTCTGAATTCATCTTTTTACTCCCTTCATACTGAAATATAATTCAATTTAATATGCTTGGAAGAAGAAACCTGTGAAAGTCTTAAGTGTTCTCCTACTGTAATGAAGAAAGTAAAGGTGAATAAGGAAGCTAATGAAAAGGATCTTTGCATCAAAAGTGAGGGTATTGTGTCTGGGGACTCTAGTTTATATTAATGAACAGTCAAAGAAAGTTCATGTGTGTCTACAATAAGAAGAATGCCCATGGAAAGAAAGAACAACAAAGTGAGTCCTGTTGGAATGAAAAGGTAGGTGGAAAGAGTTGAAATCAAATGAGCATCTCTAAGAAAATTGCTCTTATCTGGGAGGCTTGTTTAAGAATTTGGAAATATGAGGTGTCAAAGAGGGGATGGATTGAAAATAATAGAGGCTTTAAAAAAGCCAGTTGATTGCAATGTAATGCCAGTTTAAAGAGTTGGTCAGTACAAAGCAGTCTGACAATAGAAGCAAATGATGGAGTGAAAAGTGAAAATAAACTTTTACTTTTCATAATAGAAGAGCAAGTGAGGTTGCACAAGATCGGGAAAACATTTTGAATTATTACATTGAATTGGCTTCTATGAGAGAGAGCTAATCTGTGGGAGCATGTGACAAGTATGTATGGCAAGAATACAATTGGCATATATGTCTCAAACCTGCACAGGAGGGATGCAGATACACATCACAATTTGGAAGATGACTTATTGAAGCACAGAATCGAGTTGAGGTATTTTGTGGCCCAAGACTGGTGAGCGTTGAATGAGATATTTCTTGTATTTATGGTTGTTTGGATGCTCCTTCTGCTTTTCTCTGAAGACTCACCACACTCTTGAAATGGTTTACTGGGCTGGTTAAATTGGTAACTATGTTTTGTCAGGCTGGTATTTAAGGCCCTCTGACAGTAGCTACATCTCCTGTGTTGCGTATTTGGTATGTTTCTTCTTCTTATCTGTGCCTTCAAATCAAATGTTTGGGTTGTGAAGGAGAGACATCAATGCTTATGACACTGGGGGAGGATTTTTAACCTCCTTTTTATTTGCTGGTATGAAACAGTCTGCTAAAGAGGATGAGAATTGGTTAAATGCTGTAGGTCTCCAAAGAGAATAAAAACCTTAATCACATTAGTGCTAGGTTGTGGTGTGGCTTTTTGTTAGGCTTTTTAGGTTTGTTGTTTTTTTTAATGTTATAACTTCAGTATAAATAGCTTTTGTTTTTGTAGCACTGGTGTGTTGTTTGTTTACCTGTCTGGAATCCCTACAAATAGATGCCTTTTTTTAGCCCTGTGATAGCACTGATTATATAGCATTGGTGTTTTAACATGGTAAGAAAAGACAAACTGCAGTTCTAACCAGCCCTTGAACATGGCTGATTAGGCCTAAAGGGTTTTTTTCACTTCTTGTCATGTTGGGAATCTCCTTACTGCTGTTGATGCAGCTCCAAATTGAGCACTGGGGTAGATCTGGCTGTCATCAAGTTTTAGCCCATCCTTAACAAAGACTGACAGTGTTGCCCTAAGTAAGCTTTTGCTAGCTGCAGCAGTGGGAAGCTCTATATAATATGGATTTTTATTGCACACATGTAAAGAATTAGTTTAGAACCTGAAGAATAATATTCATAGATCAGAAAGAAAATATTTCAGATTTGTGTGGTTTACTTTTTTTCTTTTTTCCCCGAGTCTCTGTGAGCAAAACCATTAGAAATGCAACGTAGTTCAGAAAATCCACATGGAGTCGATGGAATAGTGATATCCTTTTAATGAAAGGGCAGTTCCTAAGCTGCAGAATGTAAAGTTTAAAGGACAACTCTAGGAGATGGGAGTAAGCTCTCTTTTTGGTCCTTGTGTTTGTTTACAGCTTGTATTTCTGCAAACAGGCAGTGCTGGAGCACTGTATCTTTCAGGTTCGCTACAGGTGAGCCACTTGTATCTAAGCAGAGGGAAAGAAGACAGGTAAACAAAACAGGATGTGATTGTTTAGTTATTCACTTAATTAAGTCATTGGCAGCAACTAACAGAAGAAAATTCTCTGGGAGATGCTTAAGAGATAAAATATTTAAAATTTGGAATATTTGACATTTAGATTATTTGGGACATGTAATTACCTATCCAAAACCATAAGAGTGTTCTAGACAAAAGCATATGGCTTTTCTGCTAATGATTACTTTGGAAGTTATATTTTGTCATCCTGTGTAGGAGATGGCTATGCACTAATCGAGTTATGTCAAGATTCCTTGGTGACACTTGGCAGCATTTTAGAAATTATGTGTGGAGTAAGAGGGTTTTTTAAGTAGTGTTTTTTATTGGAGCTGCTTGCTGAGTCAGTAAAGCCTATACTTGTGATATTTGTGTATTTGTTACTGCAACCCCCTAAAGCCTCTAGGGAATGACAGATAAAGTCATTCAGGACTTTGACCTGTTCATACAACCTCTCAGTGTCTCCTCCTGTTTTCTGCTGTGCCTACTACCCACCAGGACTCAAGATATCACCCCTTGTTCAGCTATGGCGGCATGTGGTCGTGAACCATTGTGTCTCTGTAGCTCTGGTCAGCTTGTACTGACATGCAGGTCTCCCAACAGCTGCCCCTTTGCATTTCACTCTATATAAAGTTGAAGAAAAATTGTGTGTGGTTTGTCTTCGAGAATGGTTCAATCAAATGTGGTAGCTGCTTTTGATAAAAAAATGGCTAAGAGCAAAATCGGTGTTTTTCTAAGGCATAAAAGGAAGAGATCAAATAAGATATTTCATAGAAAACCACTTTTGGGACAATTGCTTGGTAAGTGCTATTTTCTATGTAATTTCAAGTGCAGTAGGGCTACCGGCAGACTTAATGAGATGACCAGAGTAATTTATAGGAAAGTAGTTTATGTAATTGGCTACAGTCACTACTGCCTTAACTATGTAACTACTCTTGTGGCTTAATAAGCTCCTTCAGGTTTTCACCCTAGACCTGATCCAAAGTATTTATGTATCCTTTCATCAGCTGCTGAAAACTAAATGACACCAAAGGGAATTCCTACCAAGATGACTGTTTCTTTCCTTCGTGATTCTTTTTGATCAATATTTGGGTACTGTTACTAAACATAAATATGGATCAGAGATGCAGATATAGTGATACACATCTTGCTGGCAAAGTAAGGAGGGAAATGCCCATTCTGTATTTGACTAGTTCTGTATTAAGTAATCTTTGTGGTACTTTGCAGGTAAGGAAGACAAGAGTTCAAAATTCATATCTTATAGTTCCTTTGTATGTGGCTTTTTTCCCTCCCCTGAAAAATATCTGGATTTTTTTTTTCTCCTGTTTATTAAATGGATCAAATATGTCTAAAGACAAACAGTTTATTACTTAGGCAGCCTGCAGTGAAAGATCAGGTGAAAGAACAGATGTTCTTAACCACTAACATTGGCTAATTGTCTCATACACATGCCGTGGAAACAAACTTGAGTCAGATGGAACTGCTGTTCAGAAAGGAATGTATTTTGTTCTCCAAAAGGAAGTCGTCTTGACTGAGCTTTTAATTGCTCTTGCATCATATCAGTTAGTACACTTATGGCTGTTGAAACCTGGACAACATAGTTTCAGGACTCAAAGTGGGGAGTGGATAAATTGTCTTGAGCTAAAGGATACCTTTCTGCTGGAAGGGTGACAAACTCACTTCAATTACACAATGTTAACTGCAGAGTTCATCCAAACATGCTTGGTTTATTTGTATTAAGCTTGTTTTAGAAGTCGATGTATCACAGGTTTTTGTTGTTGTATTTTGGTTTACTTTTTCTTCTTTTTTTGGTTAAATCCTCATGCAATAGATGAAATTACTAAAACAGAACAAAAAAGAAATGCTTGAATGATGCATCTTTGAAGTCAAGGAAGTAGGTACAGATCCACAATTTTTCCCTAAAATGAAAAGGAATTAGGTGTTTAAGAGCCTTGTGAACTTGGTTTGTACTTGTGTCCTGGGAGGGGAGAGCAGCATGAAACATGGTCTCTGGCATGGCCATTACATGCATAATTTTACTACCAGGTTTGGAGGAGTTATTACCAGCTATGGATGGTGTTGGTGAGGATGCTGACTAAATCTGAGATTGGAATATCTTACCTCTTGGAAGCTAAAACCGCCTCAATTCCTTGCTGAGGAAGATGTTTATCAATGGAAGTGTCCAAACCTCCTGAACTTTTTGCTTAACTTTATTTAAAACTTAAATGTTTGTTTCATCCAAACTCAGAGGTACTTGGTAGCAGTTACATAAATAATTATATTTGAAACTGAAATAATGAGCCTTATTGCTAATTGCAAACATCCAGACTCAGGTGTTTAATCAGCTGCAGATGGTGTTATCTCATAAACAGGAAATGCGCTTAAATCACTTCATGCTCATGCTACTTCTGAGACCTGTCACATTGGTACCCAGGCTCTGGCAGGACTTTTCTGAGATTGCTTTAAATCTTCCCACTGTCTTTCTGATGGAAAGAAATGGCCAGTGAATGTTTTTCAGTACAGATATGCTTCCCAATATCTTGCTCCTCTTTCAGTACACAGAGATTTCCCGTGATGTATCCTGTCTGCTTTGGGAAGGCAGAAGAGTTGTCTCGTTTTTCTGGTGAAACCAGTTCCTGCTATTTGCATATGTAGCTGATCTTGACAACAGAACTGCAGGCCATCCAAAGCACCACCACCCAGCTAGGTGCACAGAGACAGCTACTTATCCTAGGGAGTAGCCTGGGCTGGCAGAATGACTGTAAATATAGCCTTATTGTGTTCAGTTATCTTCTTTCAGGCTTTCAGATTTAAATCTCTGATTAAAATGCCTTGAAAAGCATTTTTCTGTTTCTTCTGTCAGCTTCCTTAGTAGGGCTGTGCTAGGAGAATGATCTCTCTTTGCTGCTCTTGAATCATTAGCTCAATGTTCAGCCATGTGCCCAAGAGGATTGGGCTTGTAGAAGGCTGGGCCTTCAGTGGGTGATGTGGGTGCAGCATAGAGACACACCTGCCTCTTCTCCTGTAGCTCTGAAACTGTGTGTATGTTGTGATAGCTTCTAGGGATGCAGTCTTGCAGCTGGGGATGTGGATGGTGCCTTGCAGCAAAGAGGGGCTCCACAGCCTCTCACTCTACTGTGCTCTAATGGCTCACAATGTGTGCAGGATGAAGCTCCTGTGCAGCCTCCTGTTCCCTCTGTGATCTTCCTTGCTTCTAGAACAGCCCCTGATACAAATGGCATCCAGACCCTGACTTCACGTAGTTAGTTGCAGAAATGTAGCAGACAGGTCCTAGGTAAGGCAGATGGAAAGGAACAGACAGCCTAAAGAAAGCAGAACAGATGTGTGTCTGTCTTTCAGAGCAGGCAGAGATCTGCCAGGCATGCAGAGCCCTGTATCCCTTGCCTCACAGTGTCTGCTCAGTGTCCATGAAGAACTGAGCTCTTGGCAGCTGGTGAAGGGGTGTGTGGTAGTGTACGCATTTGGGGAACGTGGCTATGCATGAAGCATGCCCTGCTCTCCTCCCTCCCCTTCTCTGGAGCTCACACTGAGAAGATCTCTTAGCAAGGGCCACGTCTTGTGTTAGAGTAGACTTGGGACAATGCCAGGTTACCAGATGTAGATGTACTCTGGGACTGGTTCATGGACTGTAGCCTTCAGTAATCCAGAGAGGAGGAGCACTGGACATCGAGTGCTCCTTTCCAAGCTGGTGTTTCCCTGGTGATAGTACTTTTCTCTGCTATTCTCTTTGTGAACTTGAAATGATCAATGCTACTGCAGTCTGTCTCCCAAAATCCATTTTGATGATGGTGGTTTTAGGTGGGAGCTGGGCAGCTCTAAAGTGTGTCCCACTTCTCTTAAGTTTTCTTTGATCACTTGCTGCAGCATTTGTGTGCCTGTTCTGCAAGGCTGGTGTGTTTTGGCCTGCTTTCCAAGCTGGCATGCAAGCAGAGGCTAGCAGAACACTAGCTGGCTGTGCTGGATGGTGTCCAGCACCAGCTCCGAGCAAGTAGGGGAGAGAGGGGGGAGCTGGAGAGGGTTTGGCCAGGGATTTGCATGGTTTGGAACAGGCTGCAGGCAGCTAGAGGAGGAGGTATGTGTGTGTGTGGGGGTGTGTCTCCTGACTTTACATTAGCTTCATGCCTCAGTCAGCTTTATTCTGAAATGGAGCATATGCTTTGCTCTGTACTGTATGTGTCAAACTTGCAATTATATCTCCAAATCAGAGTTGTCAGGAAAGTACGTTGGCTCCACTGTTAAAAATGCTTTAAAACACTTATTTGCAGAAAGAAAATACTGAATACTACAAAACAACTGCTCCAGAATATGCAGGGAATATTCTCAATCCAAACTTCTGTTTTTCTGGGAAAAATCTATAATGCTGCTAATGACAAGAGGCTTTCTTATCATTGATAAGAAGCTTATCAGCTTGTTTCTGAAGCACCTTGTTTGGAGTAGCTTCAGCTGAACCCTATTTCAATGAAATGTAATGGCTTGTGAAATTGAGCTAATTCTTGTGGGATCTTGAAAGAGAAACTTGGGACAGTTCCTCACATGTTCTAAACTAAAATACTCTGTTACAAAATTCTTCCAGGTCTGTTCTAATTTTGGTTTTTGTTTTTTGTTTTGTTTTTTTTTTAAAGAACATTTAAAATGTAATTTTCAACTGATTATGCAACCAAAAGTTCTCTGAAGAAATACCTTTGTATCATTCAACTCTTTAAATCTTTTGAGTTTTTTTTTCTGCCTGGGAAGGATGCCAAATTTTAAAATTCTTCACAAAAAATGATACTTTTGTTATAATTATATAACCTGATGTTAGAAGCATAGTATTTCATATGATGCTAAATTTTCTTGTCTGTCAAAACTGTAATCGTGACAGCTTTGGTTGTGGATTTTCTAGGCTGTTTTCCAAGCTATGCTCCAACATGACTTGATATTTGTACTTATACAGGTGAAGCTCAAGTATGAGACCTTCCCTCCTGCACTTGGAAGGGCCATGTGACTGATAAGGTGCAGGAAATGACCAGGCCTTCTGCGAGCAGGATTCCAGTTCAGCCAAGTTCATGTCACACTATGGAGAAACAGTTGTGTTCTGGTCTCCCTGCTCAGTAGTTGAGCAGAACTGCTTTTCAGAAAAACAGATTTTTACCATGTGTCAGGTCAATGATGGCTGGATGAATCTGATGTCCACAGTGGAGCTTGTGGAAGCTGGACTACCCTTGTGGGACACAGTGCTTTTGACATACTATACTTAGTCTTGAAAGTAAAATAAAAAGTCTCTGTTTCAGAAGTACCTAATTCAGTCAGCTTCAGGACACTGGGTGTCAGAAGATTTTTAAATTGGTGTCCAATATTTCAGATCTCCATAATGAAATAGTTCTGAGGAGTTTCTTTCTACATGGATTTTTGGAAGTTACTGGTGTTAGTTGTAAATAATAGTCTCTTAAACATTTTCAGTGTGCCTGCCTGTGCATCTGTGAGAACTAGTTATTATTAACACATTTGGGGGGGAGTAGGGACTCTGTCTTTAGCCTTGTTTATGGGATCTCGTGGGCTTAAAAAAATACAACCCACTCCTCATTCCCTTCCCCCCCAACGAACAAACAAACAAATCCCTAGAAGATACAGTAGCTGGAGTATTTGCCAATGAGCTGTATTTTAATATCCCTTTGTTGAAATTTTATGTACTGTATTTCCAACAGAAGAAGGACATAGTTTCACCAAAATGCTATTGGATGCTACTCTGCCTGTACACAGATGCCACTGAAGAACTGCCATTGGTTTGTTTTCTGCTTAGTCACTAAGAAATCTTTCTCCTTCAGCCTCTACAAATAAGAGGGGGGCTGGGCCACGGAAGTGGGGACATAATGACCCTAGTTCACAGCCCTGTGCCTGCCAGCAGCCCTGTGCTTATGAGACTCTCCTCCCCAGAGGTAAGGGTGAAGGAAAAACCATATAATGAATGTCATTAAAATAGTCCTGGCTGCCTAAACTCTTCCCCCTCCCACTGTGGCTCTGACCTTGTTTGCATTTCCTTGAGAACATGGGAACTTCTGGAAAGCAGGCTCCTAAGGAGTACAGTGGCTGAGCAAACCCTGGCAACAGTTGCTTGGTTTCTTTTTTTTAGTTGGTTGACATGCCTCTCATGACCTATGAATTAAATACAACTGTGTGGATAAGCACGTGTGATCAAATACCTCCTTATTTAAAAAAAAAACAAAATAAACCAAAAAACCCCCCCAAAACCAAAAAAAAAAGTGAACCAAAGTGTACAGTATACTGTACACAGCACAGTAAGTCATGCTAAGTAATGTGGTGCTGCTCTTCACATCCTGTGAGTGGTTCTTTCTCTTTGTAAGTTTAATGTTTTTGTCCTTTAAGAGAAAGAAAAGAAGAGTAAGTCACTGCTAGTAAAGCTTTTGAGTACTCAAACTGGTTTAGGAACAACTTTCAATCATTTTTTTTCTGTGATTGTCAGGAATTGGTTAGTGAAAATAAATCACTTTAACAGAGTGGATCTAGACTGTGTACATGTGATAAGGTATACAGAACAAGTCTGACACTTCTAACATACAGCCTAGTGCTTGTTTTCAGAAGAAATGGAAAACTGCCCAGTAACTACAAAAAGATAAGGGAGGCTGGTAGTCATGTGGATCTGGGCTTTCACTGTGATTTTTGTGCCTAAAAGCAAATGTGAGTCAGATTTGTGTGTTTGTGTGACAATGCTATATTTAGCTTTCAAGACGGACATTAAAAACAGGAGGGGATTCAGAAAAGCCACAAGAACAGGTCTGAAAAAATAAAATCTTGAGAAGCTTAATCCCTATGTCAAAAGAAGATATGGAGTAACTTGCTTACAATCCAAAAATAATTCACAAAGTGAAGATAAGATTAACTAACAGACCAGTAGAAGAACTATCCATAGCTAGGATGGATTTTTCCATCAGGATTGACTTTTAATTTAAAAAGGTAATATATATATGTTATTCTTTGCCAAAGGGAAATTTGGTCATCACATCTCTAGTTTTAAAGTAGGAGGGCTGTGGTTTGTGTGATATAGATTAGATGGGTGGTCACAATGAACTTTTCTGGACTGAAGAAATGGCTGCAGTTGTGTCCACATTTCTCTGATGGAAAGGCTTGTCAGACTTGGCACCTTCTACAGGTAGCCTCAGCAGGGAGACCACCATCTCAGTGTGCCAGGGGAGTTGTTCTTGTGTTTATAGGTAAGCATGCCTGAATTTATTTTAGGGTGTGTGAAGCCCTAAGTTTGCCTGCTTTGCACTGCTAAATGAGGCTTTTGTTCAGGGCTATTAACTTGGCTCTCACCTAGCCTAAGGAGGCTTTAGTCTCACTGAAAATGTTTCGATTTGGCTTTTTTTGTTAGTTTGCTTTTGGGTTGATTTTTTTTTTTCCTCACTTATCAGATAAGTTTCAAGAATATTTCCAGTATAAAGTAGTCTTGTTGCATAAAATCAAACCTCCTCTCTGACTGTGTGTTCTTCTGGAAGCTGCTTTCTTTTTCTTTCTGCTGATGCTAAGAAGGGTTTTAGCTGAATTTGAAGAGGGAGGAACACAATGTGTTCTTCAGTAGAAATGCAGGAGCTTTTGCAAGAATATTTAATATTTGTTTTAATGTGCTAGTGTAGGATTATGATGTACTTTCATCCTAACCTTACTAATATCTCCAAATTTGTTTTTGACCATGTCTAGAAACTTTATAGGAAATTACTGGTCAAGCTCTTCTGTCTTTGGGGAATAGCATGTCAGGTGGTCTTTAAGTGGGGTTTAGAGAGGGTGGCATGGATTTACATGCTTTATGTAGATTTACAGAGAAGCAAAGCCATGTGTTCCATGGGCCATATTTTGTTGCTTGAGTGAGGCTTCTGAGCATAAAAGGGGAGTAGGTGGGGCAGCTTCCTTGTAGGCTTGTTTGATTCTGGGACCCCAAGCACTTGGTGGTAACTGATACCAAGACTGAATCTCAGTGGGAGACAATTGTGCATCTCTCAAAATGAGGTGACATCAGAGTTGTGTTGCTGTACTGGTGAGGTCAACTTACCTGTGATCTCAGCTGTTGTATTCGTAGCTGCATGTCAAAACCATGGAATGCAAATTGTCAGGTGACTTGGGTTTTGTAGTTTCTCAAAACAAAGGGAAAACACGAACAAAGTAAATGCAAAATCGTTACTGTTGTTAGTTGATTGTTAAAAAATGTGCAAACCATTCTGCTGAGGTTGATTGACTATTTGCATGCTTAGTGATATGTGCAATCAAATAATTTCATAACGATTAAGGTTTTTGCTGTACTCCTGGGAGAAGACATAGCTTAATTTTCCTCTGCAGTTTGCTAAGAGGCTCAAATTGTTTGCAGTGGCCACACTTTGAAGATGTAAATGTGAAGGGAAGCTGTTTTTTTCTATCCTATAAATAACTCAGCTTAGTGCTAATTTAAGTTTACATATTTTTTTCTGGAACATGACTTTATGTAGTTGGACTGTTCCTTTTCTAAACAACATATGAGAGTCACTTGGTTATGTGTCTCCAAGTAATAC